>NW_027206252.1:0-230000 GCF_024711535.1 Dipodomys merriami
TGCCCCTCCCAGCCTCCACAGCCTCCTCTTCCAGCAGAGGCACATCGGTTACAGTAACGAATTGTCTCCAGGATTCAGGGGAGCTGTCGCTTGGCAATGCCTTCGTACTGCTCCTGTAACGCTCACCCGCAGACACACTGCTCGGTTCTGCTGGCCGGCTCTGCTGCCGCCTGGGTTGCTCTCTTCTCTGTCTCCTGTGGCCTCCCATGGCACGCTGGGGAATGTGGCAGGACGCCTCTTTGCATGCGCAGTGGAGGCCACCCACCCCTCCTCCTTGTTGGTCACTGAGTTCCGGCATCTGAGTTTGGGAGACTTCACAGTCCAACCACAGGGGCGGTGGCAGGGGCCGTTATTTTGTCTTTAAACCTCTGTGTGGGGCTGGGAAGGTAGCTTGGTGGTAGCATGTTTGCCTAGCATGCATGAGGCCCTGGGTTCAATTCCTCGGCACCACATACATGGAAAAAGACATAAGTGGCACTGTGGTTCAAGTGGTAGAGTGCTAGCCTTGAGCCACCAAAGCTCAGTTACCATGCCCAGGCCTTGAGTTCAAAGCCCCAGGACTGGCAAACAAAACAACCCTCTGTGTAGCTTTATCATCTTGCCTTTGCTTCCTGAGTGCTGAGCTTGTGTCCCACAGCACCCTGCCCAGGTTGACACATTGGTGACAAATGTCCATCATTACTGTGCTGTCCTGGAAGTGCCAGGTACTCTGTCCCCCCCCCCTTCTGATCCTTCCCACGTCCGTGGTCTTGGCCTCTTGCAGAATGTCCTGTCGTGGGGATCATCACATGCATCCTTTGTGTGTGTGTGGTGGGGCTTGAAGTCTGGGCCTGGGCATTGTCCCTGAGCTCAAGGCTAGTGCACTACCACTTGAGCCACAGCACCACTTCCAGTTTTCTGGTGGTTTATTGGAGATAAGAGTCTCAGGGACTGGGGCTGGGAAGGTGGCTCAGTGGTAGAGTGCTTCCTTGCATGCATGAGGCCCTGGGTTCGATTCCTCAGCACCACATAAGTAAAAAGAGAAAAAGCCGGAAGTGGTGCTGTGGCTCCAGTGGAAGAGTGCTAGCCTTGAGCTGAAGGGCTGAGGGACAGCACCCAGGCCCAGAGTTCAGGCCCCACGACTGGACCCCCCCCCAAAAAAAGTCTCAGGGACTTTACTGCCCAGGCTGGCTTTGAACCATGATCCTCAGATCTCAGCCTCCTAAGTAGCCAGGTTTAATTACAGGCATGAGCTACCAGCATCCAGCACACACAGACTTTTTAGGTTGCCTTCTCTCATTTAATATGCTTTTTGTGCCACCATGGGCTTGAACTCGGGGTCTAAAAGCTCTTCCTGAGTTTTTTTTTTTGCTCAAGGCTAGTGCTCTACCACTTGAGCTACCGCTCCATTAATGGCTTTTTAGTGGCTATGGAGATCAGAGTCTCATGGACTTTTCTTCCTGGGCTGGCTTTGAACTGCAATCCTCAGATCTCAGCCTCCTGAGTAGCTAGGACTGCAAGTGTGAGCCCCAGAGTTATTTCATATATATATATATATATATATATATATATACATATACCCTTTTAAGGAAGGGCCCTCCACATCTCTTCGTGAGATTCTTGGAATCTCATTCCTTTGTAGCACAGTAATAGTGCTCTATCTGGTTGTGCCTCAGATTTTATGTCCATCTGAGACATCCCAGATACTTTGGTTATTATGAATAAGGCTGCTTTGGACATCTGTGTGTCAGCTTCTCTAGTTGTCAATTCATTTTAGGTACTACATAAGCTTGACTGTGTGCCAGGAGTATACTGAATTTTTGGTTTATTTTGTTTGAGACGAGGTCTTACTGTGTAGCCCAGGGCAGCCTTAAATCCATGATCCTCATGTTTTAGCTTTTTTTTTTTTTTTTTTTTGGATCCGGTCATGGGGCCTGAACTCTGGGCCTGGGCACTGTCCCTCAGCTCTTCAGCTCAAAGCTAGCGCTCTACCACTTGAGCCACAGCGCCACTTCCGGCTTTTTCTTTTTGCTTATGTGGTGCTGAGGAATCGAACCCAGGGCCTCAAGCATGCAAGGCAAGCACTCTACCACTGAGCCACCTTCCCAGCCCCTATGTTTCAGCTTTCTGAGGGCTGGGATTACTACAGGCATGTACCACCATGCCCAGCATGGATACCTGTTTTCATTTCTCTTGGGTAAATATGTAGGAGATAGTAGCTAGGTCATATGATAGCTATATGTTTAACTTCATTTAAAAAACAAACAAAAACACTGCCACATCATCAAAGAAGAGATACAGATGGCAAACAAGCCTGTGGAAAGTGTTCATTACAGCAGGCATTAGGGAACTGCAACTAAAACATGGAAGCACCACATGCACAGTATGAGGACAGAGACACAAGGAGCACTCACCATTGCTTTGTGGGACTTGGCCAGTGTCTTCACTGGTCGTGGGGCTTGAACTCTGGGCCTGGGCGCTGTCCCTCAGCTCTTCAGCTCAAGGCTGGCGCTCTACCACTTGAGCCACAGCGCCACTTCCAGCTTTTCCTGCTTATGTGGTGCTGAGGAATCAAACCCAGGGCCTCATGATGCAAGGCAAGCGCTCTACCTCTGAGCCACCTTCCCAGCCCCCCACCCCATGAGACTCTTACCTCCAATAAAATACCAGAAAACCAGAAGTGGAGCTGTGGCTCAGGTGGTAGAGTCCTCACCTTGGGCTGAAGAGCTCAGGGATAGCGCCCAGGCCCAGGAGTTCAAGCCCCACGACCCCCCCCCCCCAAAAAAAAAGAACAACAAAAAAAGAAAACCTGTCCACACAAAAGCCCACATGCAAGCATCTGTATTGACTCTTTTTTGTAATTGTCCCAACTAAAAAAATCAACATAATGGACAAATGGGCCCTTACTGCTCAGAAACCAGGCAGAGATACAGAGCCTTCTTTCTCTGAGCAGCTGTGAGCCCCAGGACCCCCCCCCCACCTTCTGGCACCTGCGCTTCGTCCTGGGCCGGGGGGTCAGGGTTAGTGGGCATGCCAGCAACGATGGCCCCATCCGCTCAGTGCGGCGCAAGCCTGCCATCCAAGAGTGTATGGCATGGAGGAGCGGCAGCCCGGCGTCTTGGCCCACGGTGGCGCTGGCTCTGCCTCTCCTTGGCAAACTGGGACAGCAGTCCGGCCGCTGGGCCCACCAGCCAATCTAAGAAAAGCCATGGTGGAATGCTTCCAAGCCCCCGCAAGGCCTGAAAGCCCTGGAGGAAGAATTTTTGAAATGTAAGATGGAATTAAGAAGACACGCCAGGTATGGAGATTGCTGTACTGTGCTGTGAATCTTATTTCAAAAATACATCCTCCCCTCTTTAGCCAGTTGCAAGCAGGCTGTGAAGCTGAGCTCAGCCAATGCGAGAAGAGGGGTGGGGTCTCCGAGTTAGGGATGAATAGGGAGCTGCCGTGTGCTGGCCTGCTGGATTTCTGGCTGCTGGAGCGCGGCTCCACAGCAGTGAACTTGGTGTTGCTAAGGCAGCTCTTTATTTTTGTCTATTGTGACTCCAATAGTTTGTGGAGAGCATATTTTTAACAACCCCCCACCTTGGTCTTCGGTTGCGTCCAGCAACTGCCTGTGATCCCCAAGACAAGGAACAGTTGGGCAGAGCTGCTACCACCCAGCATGCCACCTGGGGGGCCTGGGCCCTGCACCCCTCAGCATGCCACCTGGGAGGCCTGGGCCCTGCACCCCTCAGCATGCCACCTGGGGGGCCTGGGCCCTGCACCCCTCAGCATGCCACCTGGGGGGCCTGGGCCCTGCACCCCTCAGCATGCCACCTGGGGGGCCTGGGCCCTGCACCCCTCAGCATGCCACCTGGGGGGCCTGGGCCCTGCACCCCTCAGCATGCCACCCAGTGGGTGCTCAGCAGTGCCACCCCCCATGACAAACGGTTCTGAGGACAACACATTTGCTAGGCCAAGCCAAAAGAACACACAGCACAAACGTCGGGTTAACCTGTGGTTAACCTGTGGCCCTTTCCACAAAGGCCAAGGCCCCAGAGACAGTGAAAACACTTTTGATGTAAAATAAATATCTTTGTAAGCCAGGCGCTGTATCTCCCCATGGATTTGAAACCCCTCTGTACAAGTACTTCATAAAAGAAGCTCTATTCAGGGATGTAGATGCAGATTCACAGACAGCAGTAAACAGCTCTCCCCCAAATCATCACAAAATATTTGGTCCTGTCCGCACAGATGGGGGTATTGGGCTACAAGGTCACCCCACTTTGCTGGCAATTTCCTGGCCTGGCACTCTGATGCTACCTGGGTGTCGGTGAAGGGCCAGCCGCACAGGCCCAGCGATGAGGACAGGGTGGACGCACACCCACAGTGGCCCTCTTCAGACCAAGAGTTGCTGTTCTGAGCATGGGATTCTGAGAACAGCTCGAGCTGAGAGCGAGTGCTCCCCAAAAGGACACCAAGGGACCTGAAATGCAGTGTTTACTTTGTACAAACCACGCCGAGGCCCGAGGTGGCAAGGCTCACGTCCTCAGACATGTGTCAGTGTGTCGGGTTACAGCTGCTCTTACGGGAGGGGCAGGCTCCTGATCCCCAGGCTGCACTGCAGACACAGCCGGCCAGCGGGGGCAGGAGAAGGCCGGGGCAAGGCTGAAGGTGCTTGCTATGTGCTGACCTCTAGGTCCTGCAACCTGAATCTCCACCCCCATGCCTATGCTTGGCATCAGCAGCACACGCTCCACCGGTGCCTGTGACGTTTTCAAGTGTGCCGAGTTCTTGATTGTGTCTGCCCTCGCTACCCATGGAGAAGGCACGTGCGTGCAAAACTGCACACTTAACTTTCTGCTGGAGACTAGGTGGAAGCTTCCCTCAAGGGGCTGCCTGTAATGCCGGGTGGGCACCGGTGGCTCACGCCTGTAATCCTAAGAACTCAAGAAGCTGAGTTCAGGATCACAGTTTGAGGCCAGCCTGGTAAGAAAGTCTGTGAGGCTCTCATCTCATTAACCAGCAAAAAACTGGAAGTGGATTTGTGTTCAAGTGGTAGAGTGCTAGCCTTGAACAAAAAAGCTGCAGGACAGAGCCCTGGTGCTGGCACAGGGCGGGCTGCGGGCTGCCTGCCTGCTCCTGCGGGGGAGGGCGCGTGGGACATGCACTCGCTCCAGGCTTTCCTCCTGCCTGGGTCTCCCAGCCTGGTGCATGGGGCAGCAAGGCGGTGTGCGCCCTGCAGAGGCCAGCGCCTCCCTGGCAAGCGGCCGGCGGCACTGGCGTCGGCTCTCCCCGGGCACGCAGGCCCTGCTGGCTTGGTACCCATATGTCCTGCACCAGACAGCTTATCTGGCCCCTGGTCAAGGGTCTCTAGAGGCCGTGGGTACAGTAGTAGCCGAGAGTGCCGGTGGGAGCAACTGTGCCAGGCTCCCCACCGAGGACACGGACACGCATGCACAGCGCCCTGGCTCCTCAGAGGAGCGTGTTCAGAAGGGCCCTCCTGCCAGTCCTCCTCAGCAGGCCGGTTCTCCCGGAGGGGCACAGCCGCAGCCCGGGGCACAAAGGGGCCCTGCTCTATGCTTGGAAGTCTCTGGAGGCGGCCCCCACGTAAGGAGCCTTGGAGCCATGTGAGGAGGTGCCGAGTGGCCGCGTGCCAAGCCCGGCCCCAGCCCGGCCACGCTGAGCTGCATTCTGGCTTCCTGAGCTACAAAATGAAAGCAGCGTTGGCTTGCGGAAGTTTTACTCACAGAGGTGACGGAGGCCTGGGCAGCGCGGACACCTTCTGAGGGCGCCTGATTTAGTCACCTGCGCTCAACAACGGTGTGTTGCCGTGCAGCCCACACTCAACACAACTGTGCGTGCGCACCTGGACGCGTACACATGCAGACTGTCTCTGAAGCAGAGCACTCCTGTGGTCTTCCGTGCTAACATTTCTTCGTCAGGTCCACTGTGGACAGAGGGCGCCGAGATGGACACACCTGCTGTGGTTAGTGACTTTAATGACACCGGGTAAGTAGAGCCTGCCCTGACCTCTGACCTCCCGCAGCACGCAGCTGCTTCGACTTGCCTGCAAGGAACACACATGCGGGGCAACAACACACAGGCGTGCGGGGCACAGGCAGGGTGAGTGAAGAGACCACACGGGGGCGGGCGTGGGCCGTGGGCGCAACACGGGCGCGGGTGTGGGCGCGGGCGCGGGCTGTGGTGGCAGCGAAGCCTTGGGCACGCGGCGCTGCTCGCAGAGCCGGCCTCCGGAGCTGGGAGCCACCCCGGGAGTGTCTCATCCGCGCTGCAGTGTGTGCCACGCTGGGCGTGTGGCACACTCGTTTACAGTACACACGAGAAATGCGCTTCCTGCCCGCCAGCAAAACACCATTCCAGTCATTTTAACTTAAATACTTTAGAAGCCATCTTTACATTGCTCAGGATAGGAAAAAATACAGACTCTGACCACTTTTTGCTTCCTGTCCCGGGGACCCGGACGCTGCCTCCCGCTGCTGGACCTGCAGGGGCCCGGCCCCCAGATCTTTCCAGATCCACTCCATTTTCAGTCAACCATCGTCAACCCAGCTTCTAGAAACTGCGAGTGCAGGGGCCTCCTGCTTCTTCCTTGAGTCACGTGTGCGGCAAGCTCAGCCCCACACACCTGTCCGTGCGTGGACCTCGGCGGACGCCAGGGCCCTGGAGGAGCCTCAGGGGGACTGTGACACAGTGAGGAGCGGGCAGGCAGAGGTCACCGGAACGAAGCCCTGGGGAGGGACAAGGCCCTGACCTCCACGACCTTGGTGGAAGAAGCTGTTCTCGCCGTGGCGAAGGAGCGGCCGCTCCCGGATCCAGCCTGGCCCCCTGGCAGGCCCTAAGCCCTCAGTAGATGTCAGGACAGTCTGAGAAATTCCGCTCAAAGTAATCCCCTGCATATAGCCAGTCACGAGTCCCAGTGTAGGGGTTGTCGCCTGGGTAAAACCATCTGCAGAACACAAGGGAGGGGTGAGGAGACACAGCACACACTCCTGCAGCAGCCCGGGCAGAGCTTCAGTTCACCAGATGCTCACCAGGGCGGCAGTGTTCCCAAGAAACTGCAGGCTCAAACCCAGCACCAAACTCCACTGGGCCACTCCCAGGGAGTGGCAAGGTGCTTCGCCTCCAGCTTCCGGTTCGGGCACTGGTTTAGTAAAAGGCCTCCTCTGCCCATGGCATACACAGCCAGACCCCTGCAGTGCACAACACCGCCCCACCATGCAGAAGCAACTCAGACACCAGCAGTTCGCTGCAAGGAGCCCTTGGAGGAGCTCACAAAATACAAGTTATGGAAGTGGTGCTGTGTGCTTAGTGGTACAGTACTAGCCTTGAGCAAAAGAGCTCAGGGAGCTGGGTACAGTGGCTCACGCCTGTCATCCTAGCTGCTCAGGAGGCTGAGATCTGAGGATCATGGTTCAAAGCCAGCCTGGGCAGGAAAGTCTGTAAGACTCTTATTTCCAATTAACCATGAGAAAACTGGAAGTGGCACTGTGGCTCAAGTGGTAGAGCGCTCACCTTAAGCTGAAGTGCAGCACCCAAGCCCAGAGTTCAAGCCCCATGACCAACAAAAACAAAAACAACAAAGTAGAAGGACAAAGCCTTATGTTCACAAAAGTCCTACATGTGTCTGTGTGTGCATGTGCACGTGCACACGCATGTATGTGCTGATCATGGAGCTTTCTAACCACCATCCCCTGGGATGAAGGTAAATTCAAAATGCCAAAGCACTGGGCGCACAGTGCTAAATGGGGTGTATGGGCGCTGAGGCTCTCGTGGATTTTAGGTGCAGCACAGAGGTGGGGCATTTGCCCGTCATGCTCAAGGTCCTGGATCCATCCCGAACACAGCAAAAAGAGAAAAAAGAATTGCTTTCTATATGCTCCAAAAATAAAGAAAGAATGAGTCCTGGGGCTGGGCAGGGGCTCAGCGGCAGAGTGCTCGCCTAGCATGCATGAAGCCCCGGGTGCTGTTCCCTAGTACCACATACATAGAAAAGGCTGGAGGTGGCGCCGTGGCTCAAATGGTAGAGTGTGAGCCTTGAGCAAAAGAAGCTCAGGGATGGTGCCCAGGCCCTAGGTTCAAGCCCTAGGTCTGGCCAAAAAAACAAAAGGCTGACTCCTAGCTAGGCACAGAGACCCAACCCAGGCCTGCAGCTTCAGCTACCCTGGAGGTGGAGCAGACAACTGAACCTCGGGGCTCAGGACTGTACAGTCCTGTGTCACGTGAATAACAGCTTGATAGGATCAAACTGTCAAACACCTCAATACTTCTGCAACAGAATAAAATTATTTACGTGGATACCTCAGCACTGCTCAAGTCCTTATTAAAAGTATTCTTTCCAGATTTTCACTACTAAAGAGCAAAGCACCGCATCTAAGTCAGAAGCAGGACTAGAGCTCTCGGCAGTTCATGTGGGCTGAGTTGGTGCAGAGGAGGGCCACTCCCTGTCCCCAGCTGTGTGTGTGTGGAGCCCCCCCAGCGCCCCACTTCACCTGGTCCTCCACTCAGTCTCCTCTTTGGCACGCTCCCTGCGGGCCTCTCTCTGCTTCTCCTCCAGCCGCTCCTTCTCCTGGCTGGCCAGATCTAGGTCCAAGCAAACAGACCTGAGTCAGGGTTGGCTGTCTCAAACTTCCAGTCAGGCTAGAGATGCCAGCCCCCCCACCCCCGCTAGATGACAGGTCCCACTTTGGCTGGAAAGTCATGGGCAGTAAATTCTGGTCCCAGGAGGCCACGTGGGATCCAACACTGGGGCTAAGCACCCGTGCCACGCCAGGAGAAACAAAGCGAAGCCATCACGTGGACACCCATGCTGAACCCAACGCCACCCAGTGTCCAGCAGACATGGTCAGGACAAGTGTGAGAGTCTGGATCCTCTCTGATCAGCTGAGGGTCCACTGAGCCTCGACCCACCAGGGTGAACCCTGTGCGTTCCGGGCACAGAACAGAACTTGCCAGTCCCAGGAAGGGATGGGAAATGCAGTTCCTGCCCTGAGCTCCTGCTCCCCTCCCAGCCGGGCCGGAAAGTGAGGGCCAGCCGTGCGGCCACTCGGGGGTCCACCACCACGCTGATGGAACCCCAAAGGCAGGATAAACGTCACAGTTAAACCTGAGCAGACACATGTGCGACAGATGACAACCACAGCTGGGCCTGGGCCAGGCTGGAGAGACGTCCAGAGAGCGCGGCTCTGCACGTGGCCGCGCCGGCGGGGAGCTTGCAGTTTCAGAGGGACTGAACCCGTACATTGCCCCTGAGTTACACCTATTTAAGTTGATTTAAAATGAAGGGTGTGCATGTTCTGTCTATCTGCTGGTAGCTTCAACGTAAGTGGCAGGAGGCTGGCCTGCCAGGCTGGAGCCGGAAGCTCACCGCGGAGGCTCCGGCAGCCCCGAGCCGGGGCTGCACCTGCGGGGGCACCCACCCCGCCCGGTCCCTCTGGAGCCCCTGCCCCAGCGCCTACCCATGTTGCCATTCTCCATGCCACGGATGTCGGGGCGCAGGCGGCAGTCTGTGGGTGGCAGGGTCTTTTCCATACCCGCCTCCAGCTCATTGAGGCTTACGGTGAAGCTGGTGAAGTTGTACATCTGCGAACACAGCACAGGCATGGCTGGTCACGGGAGTGCCATGTGCACTGCCCCCCATCAGCCAGAGGCCAGCAGCTTCTGGAAAGGCTCATGCCCTGCAGTGCCCATCTGGCCCAGCCGCTGGGGCTCCGCCTTGCTTGCCCAGCTCGGCATGCAGTGCGCTCTCTACCCAGCCAGTGCAGGTCTTGCTTTCCAGCCCGGCCCTTCTCTGAACCCCCACACCTGTCCGCTGCCGTCTCTCTTCTGGTCCCCAGGGACAAACCTCAAGTGCAGCACGTCATAGGCCCGCTGCACACATGCGCCGTCTCCCATACGGCATCCTTCAGGGCCGACTCTGCTCCTACCTGGCTGCCTCTTCGCTTGCCTGCCACAGTGTGTCAGCAGCACCCGGCTCAAGGGCCGCAGGAAGTGAAAACCTGCTCTAGATTTTCTGGACATGCCCCAGTCACTCAAAGCAAGAGCTGAGGTCCTCAGAGTCTGGCCACTACCTGCCCTGAGCCTGGGTCCTCACACATCAACTGCCCCTGGCCACCCACACTCACGCCCACACGCCTGCTCCCCTGTAGGGCCCACCCAGGGGCTGCCGCCCCTGCCTGGGCCGTACTTCCCCAGTGCTTGGGGTCCTTGGGGCCTTGATTACCGTTGGGCCTTGGCCTCGCCTGCTGGTCTCAAGTCTGTTCCCAGTGCCCCAGGTCCACCCAGTGGCCATCAGGCTTGAGGGAGCCATGCCACCAAGCCATAGGATAGAGAAATGGCTGTCAGGTTTTTGTTGTTGTTGTTGTCATTGTTATTGTTTTTGATGGTCCTAGGGCTTGAACTCTGGGCCTGGGCACTGTCCCTGAGCTTTTGTGCTTAAGGGCTAGCACTCTACCACCAGAGCCACAGCTCTACCTCTAGCTTTTTGTGGTTAATTGGAGATAAGAGTCTCACAAACTTTTCTGCCCAGACTGGCTTCGAACTGCAATCTTCAGATCTCAGCCACTTGAGTAGCTGGGATTATAGGTGTGAGCCACTGATGCCTATCTCAGTTGTCATTCTTTTTTTTTCTTTTTTTGGTCCGGTCATGGGGCCTGAACTCTGGGCCTGGGCGCTGTCCCTCAGCTCTTCAGCTCAAGGCTAGCGCTCTACCACTTGAGCCACAGCGCCACTTCCGGCTTTTTCTGCTTATGTGGTGCTGAGGAATGGAACCCAGGGCCTCATGTATGCAAGGCAAGCGCTCTACCACTGAGCCACCTTCCCAGCCCTCAGCTGTCATTCTTAAAAATATTAAGTTTAGTTTCTCTCAAGAATAAAGCAGTAGGCTGGGAAGGTAGCTCAGTGGTAGAGCGCTTGCCTTGCATGCATGAGGCCCTGGGTTCGATTCCTCAGTACCATATAAGCAAAAAAAGCCGGAAGTGGCGCTGTGGCTCAAGTGGTAGAGTGTTAGCCTTCAGCTGAAGAGCTCAGGGATAGTGCCCAGGCCTAGAGTTCAGGCCCCACAACTGACCCCCCCCCAAAAAAAGAATAAAGCAGCACTGGTAGTCAGCACTAAATGACAGCAGTAGCTTATGCAGTGCCATACTCAGGTGCCACTCACGTGCCACGCTCATGTGACCACAGTCCTGTCTTACACCACTCTGCTGTGTGGATACATATAAGAGTACATGGAGGGGAGGGGGGAGGCTGGGAAGGGATGTGAAGGGTAAACAAAGGAGGAGGCTGCAATGCTTGGTAAGAAATGTACGCATTATCCTGCCCATGTAATTGTAACTCCTCTGTACAGTATGTTCACAAATAAAATAAAATTAAATTAAAAAAAAAAGAGTACAATGAAGATCTGTACGTTGTACATATGTTATATGCAAGTAACAATATACAATGGACATTGAAGTGATATAGTATGTTCCATAATACATTGTTGTGCTTGTCACATATTACGTATGTTGACATATAAGTAATATAACATATGTAATGTAATTTATTGTGTAATAAAAATGGTTAGCCTGGTGCGATGATGGACACCTGTAATCCCAGCTACACAGGCAACAGAGATAGAGTCTAGGCCAAAGGCCAACCCAGGCAAAAAGGAAGACGGTCTCAAAGAACAAGCTGGTGTGATGATACACAGAGTAATCCCAGGCATGCGAGGATCGCATGTAATAGGATCAAGCTCTGAGGCAGGTCTTGGCCAAAACTACTAAAAGCATATAAACAGAAAAATAACTTAAAGTGCTGGAAGCATGGCATAAGTGGTAGAGTGCCTGCCTAGCAAGAGTAAAGCCCTGAGTTCCAAATTCAGTACCACCAAAAAGCGAACTAAAATCTAAGAATGTTTATCGTGAAGGGTGGGCAAGCGGGAAGGAAGGAGGGAGGGAGGGAGGGGAGAGAAAAGAAAAGAAGGAAGGAAGGGGAAGGGGAAGGGAGCTAGACACTGGTGGCTTATGCCTCTAATCCTAGCTATTCAGGAGGCTGAGGTCTGGAAAGTTAAGATTCAAAGCCAGCCCAGGCAGAAAAGTCTATGAGACTCTGAATCCAATTAACCAGCAGAAAGCCAGGCTGGAGGTATGGTTCCAGTAGTAGAGCACCACTGTAAACAAGTGAGTGAACGCTAGTCCCCTGAGTTTAAGTTCCAGTGTCAGGAAAGAAGAAAAGGAAGAGGAAAAGCTGCCTATGGCCAGGACTGCAGGCCTGCCTGGATGGGTTGGGAGGGGGTTCAGAGGCTCAGCAGCCAGGGGCCACGTGCCTGTGGGGCTGCAGTGCTGGTGGCACACACACAGCCACAAGGCCCGAGTCCGGACTTGCACACTGCACAGACTGCTGAAAAGAAGGCAGGAGAGCCGAAGGCATGGGTGGAGAGCGCAGGCGGGTCTGGGCTGGAAACACACAGGCCTAGGGTTGGGGTGGGCGTCCGGGGGCGACCACACAGACCTGGGCAGAGTGGGGGGGCCGGCTGTTGATCCTCCAGAGTAGCTTGCTGCCGGGAATGACCTGCACAGTCTCCTGAGCCACAGGCATGTCGTCTGCCATGTCACCGTCCACGCTGCTGTCCGCTTTCTCAGAGCCAGGGTTCTGAAACAGGACACAGCTACAGACACCAGCCAGGACGGATTCTCAGAGTCCAAGCACAGGCTTGGCCTCAGGCTCAGGCCCTTGATCGACAGAACTCTGCCACTGGAGCCACACCTCCAGTGCTTGTTCTATCAGTGAGGGGGTCATCCTCCAGTGTGTGGGAACACAGCAGTGCTGCTCCCAGGCTCTCTCCACAGGACCGTGCTGATCTCCTCCCGCAGCACGCACAGTGCAGCTGCCTGCCTGCCTGCCTGCCAGGTGCTGGGCCTGCCACACCAAGAGCCGCCTGATGAGCCATCTGGCCTCGGCCCAGAAGCAATGGCCATGGGGGGATGGGGGGACTGGGGAGCTCTAGACCGAGCCCAACTATCTGTCTCAGCTACACCTGCTGCATTTGTCTTTAGGGTTGGGGGTTTGTAAGAAGATGGTGGCTATGGGACCAGCAATGGAGGCAGAACACAGTGCCCAGGACAGACGCGCGGCCTCCACAGGGCCCCACTGACACAGATGCCAAGGGCATCACGGCCATTCTACCCAAACTCACTGGCATGCAACCCAGATGAGCAGCAACACCGGCAAAAGCTGCACAGGCGCGACCCAGTGTGCTTAATGTTCTAAGTCTGTCTAGTGTTCAAATGGAATCTTCCTTTTTTTTTTTTTTTTTTAAAGAACTATTAGAAAAGATGTCTTCAGCACACCTGAGCTGTCAGGCCTTGGTGTGCCCCCATCATCTAGGGAGGGTGACACCTCTTCTGAACGATCACTTTTCATTTTAAGCTCACAAATCATCTGAAAACCACCTGTATTCCAAAGCTTTGGGCGGGGAGGGGGGCCCCCACATTTCCTGGCTGTTGAATATATTATCCAGCGCCACAGCAAAAGACACAAACACATGGCTTTTCAAACAGGTCTAGCTTAACTCAGGAAAAGAGGAGTTTATTAAGAAGAGCTCATTCTAACTCTTCAAGAAACGGGCTTCCATGAGGTCCCCAAGCTCCAGCGAGAGGAGGAAGCGCCAGGATAGGAGGGCAGCACAGACCCACGACTGCACCATCAGACTAAGGGTTTCCTCGGACGCACAGGGGCCACCCGTGTCTCTCTTGGCTGGAGTCAGGGCATGGGTGAGAAGACAAGGCCGACCACTCCCAGAAAGTGGCAGGCCCAGCCCTCACCCACCAGGGCTCTGCCCCACCAAGTCTGCCTGGGCAGCACTCACCAGCCTGGCCTTCCTTGGGTGGTCACCTCTCCTCTCCTGCTTCTTGAAGGACTCGTAGGAAGCAGGATCTATGCCCCACAAGCATTCTGTCCACTTGCCATAGATCATAAACAGCTTCTTCTTACTGTAGACAAGAGTGTTCAAGACCTGCTTAGGAGCTATTACAACCACACATCTGAACACTCAGCTCCTCAACTGGGTGTTGGCGCAGAGATAAAAATCTACATTTTAGGGCTGGGAATGTGGCCTAGTGGTAGAGTGCTTGCATAGTATGCATGAAGCCCTGGGTTCAATTCCTCAGTACCACATACACAGAAAAGGCCAGAAATGGTGCTGTGGCTAAAGTGGTAAAGTGCTAGCCTTGAACAAAAGAAGCTCAGGGACAGTACCCAGGCCCTGAGTTCAAGCCCCAGGACTGTCCAAAAACAAAACAAAACAAAACTGCATTTGAAGCCAGGCGCTGGTGTCTTACACTTAGAACCCTAGCTACTCAAGAGGTTGAGAGCTAAGAATAGTGAATTAAAGCCAGCCCAGGCAGCAAAGTCCATGAGACTCCTTATCTACAACTAACTGACAGAAAACCAGAAGTGGAGCTCTGCCTCAAAGTGGCAGAGTGCTATCCTTGAGCAAAAAGAGCTCAGGAACCAGTGCCCAGCCCTGAGATGAAGCCCCATCCAACAAAAAACAAAAATTGCATCTTAGAACCCCATACTAGGGATGATCAATAATATTGTCTAACAGCATTTTGCAGGCTGCTTTAACAGGTCAATTCCTAATGCCAAAAAGAAGACAGAGCAATGGGACTGTGTTTTAAGGACTGTATTGTCAGGAGCAAGAAGGAATTTCCTTGCTCATGGTCCAAATCCCATACTGGAAAAAAAATGGAGAAATTTGAGACCCAAAACATAAAGTAGTCAGCTGGAGGGGAGGAGCACCGCTGTATAGCGTGCAGACCTACTTTTTGTCTTGAATGTGCCCTTCCACTCGGTGCAGTTCCTTCCCAAACAGCCCACAGGGTTTGAAGTTGAGGACACACTTGTCTCCGGTGCTGGGGAAAGGCAAACACAGGCATCTGTTATGATACGAAACATCCCCCGGTTCATTTATAGAGGAAGAAAGGACCAGGCTAGTGGGGGCAGGGGCACACGGTGTCAGCCAGCATCCAAGGGGCTTCCCTGGGATGATGGAAGTTTGGGGTATGACTCACACAACTGCAGGCACTTTACTCAAATGTCCTGTGAGGACCCATTTAAAATGGGTCAGCTTTGTGGTTTATAAATTATATCTCACTAATACTCTTAAAAATATAGGACTGAGCTGGGTGCTGGTAGCTCACGCCTGTACTCCTCGCTACTCAAGAGGCTGAGATCTGAGTATCACAATTCAAAGCAAGGCTGGGCAAGAAAGTCCGTGAGACTCTTATCTCTAATAAACTACTCAGAAAAAGTGGGAAGTGGCGCTGTGGCTCAAGTGGCAGCAAACTAGCCTTGAAAACAGGGAGGCTCAGGGCAAACATCCAGGCTCTAAGTTCAAGCCTCAGGACCAGCACAAAAACAAAACAAACAAACAAAACCCCACAATAATGAATCATGAGTTTCCAGTCCTGACAGCAGGTAATGCTTTGGGATGGTTCATACATCTCCCCAAGTAATGAGGCCATCTCTACTGAGGTTTGATTTTTTTTTTTTTTTTGGTTGGTTGTGGGGCTTGAACTCTGGGCCTAGGTACTGTCCCTGAGCTCTTCAGCTCAAGGTGAGCACTCTACCACTTAAACCACAGCGTCACTTCGGGTTTTCTGGTGTTTAATTGGAGATAAGAGTCTCATGGACTTTCCTGCCTAGGCTGGCTTGGAACCAGGATCCTCAGAGCTCAGCCTGCTGAGTAGCTAGGATTATGGGCGTGAGCCACTGGTGCCCACCTGAGGCTTGAATGTTTATATATAAATTTCCTTCCTCATTAAAAGCCAGTCATCCTGTGCATTCCTGATGACCTCCACAATGGAGCCCAGCCCAGTGAGCCAGCACATGGGTCAGAAGGCTGGAGTGAGTCAGGCCTGTCCCAAACTCAGGAGCCACACAGCGTGGCCTGGCATCACCTGTGGTTCAGGATCTCCACTGTGCCATACTGCTCGATCCACAGCTGCCCAAGGATGACATTGTGTACACAGCAGGTGGGGTTGGTCCAGGTGTAGGCTTCGTTATGTCTGAGAAGGCACCAGAAACAAGCAGTCAGGGCAAGGAAGCGCAGCCTCTGTGTGACCCCGCATGACCCAGAACACCACAGATCAAACCGGACAGCGACTCGGAACCAGCTGAGAGCAGACACCACTTTGAAGTCCCTCCAGTGCGGGCTATTTAGTTAGCATGCGTTTGAAATGTATTTCTTCTTTCCTTTGTAGTATCAACAAAGCTTTCTACTTAAATGTCAGGACAAGTTAATAAGCAATAAAGGAAGACAGAGTCAAAGAGAAATGGCTTTCCCATGAAGCTGTCAAAAGAAAAGGCACTCAGACACAGCGATGGGTACTAAGGCTGTCATGCCTCTGTGTGTGTGTGTGTGTGTGTGGTGTCCTACACACCACACACACACACACACACACGCACACACACACACACGCACACACACACACACACGCACACACACACACGCACGCACACACGCACACACACACACACGCACACACACACACACACACACAGATGGAGACCCAAGGAGAGGCCACATTCCACACCTTCTTTCATGCCTCTTCCTCCAAAATGAGCCGCGCCAAAGGCGAGCCCTCAGAGCCCAAGATGCCTCAGATAGCAGCCGGAGCCTCAGAGGCGACAGGGAAGAGTCTCCACCAAGAGTAGAGACTCGCCAGAGCTAGGAAACCACATGGCCACATTAGGAATTTCTAGAACTCCCTAGGCAGGACCCAAACATATGAATGAGCTTTCCAGTTCTGCACACCTCAGCCCCCAAATCCCTGTGAGACAGGTCTTCCCTCAGGTTTGGTGGCCTCAGTGTCTCTGGGGGCAGGGGGAGTGGCCTTCCAGATCCTCACAACACTGGCCAGTGGGAACCAGCTGTGGCGTGGCCCACCCTGCCGTCGCAGGTGTGTGGGAGGCCCAGGCAGGTGTGTGGGAGGCCCAGGCAGGTGTGTGGGAGGCCCAGGCAGGTGTGGGAGGCCCAGGCAGGTGTGTGGGAGGCCCAGGCAGGTGTGGGAGGCCCAGGCAGGTGTGTGGGAGGCCCAGGCAGGTGTGGGAGGCCCAGGCAGGTGTGGGAGGCCCAGGCAGGTGTGTGGGAGGCCCAGGCAGGTGTGTGGGAGGCCCAGGCAGGTGTGTGGGAGGCCCAGGCAGGTGTGTGGGAGGCCCAGGCAGGTGTGTGGGAGGCCCAGGCAGGTGTGGGAGGCCCAGGCAGGTGTGTGGGAGGCCCAGGTAGGTGTGTGGGAGGCCCAGGCAGGTGTGTGGGAGGCCCAGGCAGGTGTGTGGGAGGCCCAGGCAGGTGTGGGAGGCCCAGGCAGGTGTGTGGGAGGCCCAGGCTGGTGTGGGAGGCCCAGGCAGGTGTGTGGGAGGCCCAGGCAGGTGTGGGAGGCCCAGGCAGGTGTGGGAGGCCCAGGCAGGTGTGTGGGAGGCCCAGGCAGGTGTGTGGGAGGCCCAGGCAGGTGTGTGGGAGGCCCAGGCAGGTGTGTGGGAGGCCCAGGCAGGTGTGCTGCCATCGCAGGTGTGTGGGAGGCCCAAGGCCAGTCTGGGCAATTCAGGGAAACTGTCTCAAATGAAATTGGAAAAAAAAAAAAAAAGTCATCTCTAGGGATGTTGGCTCAGTGGTAGAGCACTTACCCAAACATGTAAGAGACCCTGAGTCCCAATAGCTCAAACTGTATCACACACCTCCTCAGGGCCAGACCCACTGCAGAGGACCTGTGGGCGCACAGGGCTGTGGGTGGGGAATGCACGCCCTTGCTGCAGACATCTTAGATGGGTGCTGGACAACAGTGTCCACACAGAGGCAGAAAGCCTCTGCAGGGCCCTCGGTCCACTGGTCCCCCACCAGGATTCCAGCCTTGTGTAACACACACACACACACACACACACACACACGTGCACACCCTCACAGTCAGGTCTGTGCGGCCATCATCACACAGCTACATGGCCACCAGGGTCTCTCCTCTGGCTTCTGGGTCCTAACTCCCACCCCAGGGGTCCCCCGAAGGGAGTCTATGGCTGTGCTCCACACAGCGTGGGTAGGTCTGGACCACCTTGACAGGCAGAGGCTGAAGGCGTTGCTGCCCTCAGATCAGGGAGGTGGCGTGGGCTGTGCCGGCTGCCCTGCATGGCTGGTGGCAGGGGTTACGGGGCGGGGAGAACAGACGGCAGTGACCAAGGCAGCAGGTGTGAGGGAGGGCTGTGGGCCCACTGGCCCCGGGGGAGAAGCGCGGAGGGCCGAAGGCCTCCCAGAGCTGCACCCCGGCTGGCTTCGGCGCTGGCTCCCCCGTGCTGGGCTCGTCGCCTGCACGCTCACCTGAGCAGCTCCAGCGTGATGGTCCCCCGGGGCTCTGCCTCCACACTCTTGCCCCAGAACTTCAGCTTCGGGTAGATGGAGCCATGGAACATGAAGTCCTGGTTGAGGCCTTCTGAATAAAAGGCGCTAACGGGAGGGTGGTGGCTGACCTGCTCAGAGATAAATCTGAACCCTAAATCTTCCCTGGGTCCAAAAAGAGAAGAGAAGGAAGTGGGAAGGAGAAGGAAAAACCACATTAATGAAGCAAGAACGAAGGGAGGCCAATTCACCCCTCAGGGTGCAGGGCCTCACAGCCCATGGCAACGGGACACGCCCTGGGGTCCACCAGAGGCTCGGACCCCACGCGCCCTGGGCTGTGACTGGACAGCACGCTTGGCCTATCTCTTGAGAGCAGGCGCCACACAGCTGCTCAAAGCAGCCCTCGCAGAGCAGCGCAGCCCTCGTGGGAGAGGCCTCACCCCACCCTGCTGCTGGCCACGGGCCCTGGCCTCGCAGGTGACCAGCTTCGCCTCGGATCAGGCCGAGCCCGGCTGGGCCCAAACCTTCCTCCAGAGGTTGTGGCTCAAAGTCCTCAGAGGGGCCCGGCATCTAGTCTTTGTATGAGGTGCTGGAACTTCCATGAAGGAATGTCTTAGACCCCCAAAATACTCCTGGCCAGGAAATAAGATTTTTAGAGACTCTCCTATTCAATAAAAATGTCAGTTTTTAATTGTCCCGGAACTGCGAATACACCTACAGTGGTAGTCATTAAAAATTATAAATGCTAAACCACATAATTACTAACTTAGCTGGAATCAGAATTCCCAATCATTACAGAGGAAGGAAAGTTGAAAAATTAGGTTTTAAAAGGTTGCCTGCCAAGGTATGTAATCTACAAAATGAATACTTGTCTAAGAAAAGAACTTGTATTTTTAGCTGCTCAAGAGGGATGTGAAAGACGGTACAGGGCTTGGTCTGCGCCTCTGCGTAAAGCCAGGGTGGCCTGGCCAGGGAGGGGCCGCCGGCCAGCAGGGCCGGGGAGAGCGAGTACAGCGTTTGCTTCTCGGTGTGCCAACCGTACTTACACCTGAGTTTGGCCCCCAGGAGGCTAAGGATTCCTCCTGTCATCTGCCTCTCAGTGTCTCAATTAGTTCTTATTCTTTTCATCCTTATAGCTTCTTTTCCACGGTCCATAAAGTTTTCCAAGGTATTTTAATAATTTCCAGCAGCTAGTCAAGACTGGTGCCTCAAGTCCTGGCACTGGGCACGTCACCGAGGGCTCGCAGATGGCTCAGGGTGGGCACTGTGGCGCAGGAGTGTCCACCCAAGACATACCTTGTTTGGGCCCAGGTTCCCTGTCTCTGGCAGAAGCAGGGCTGTCCCCGAGTCCCTCCCGCTGGGCACATCACAGCCCGGGTGGCCTGGGAGCCTCTCTGTCCCCAGGACACACTCTCCATCACTCTGGTTTTCTCAAAGACAGAGAGACTCAGAGACCAGATGGTGACCACGTGGTGCCAGCTAGCAGAGGAATACACTAGGGCGCAGACGGTTTCAGTGCAGGCTGGTGGCCGCACCCTCAGGATGAGGCAGGAGCAGAGAAGAAACCAAAGATGGCATTCATCTACGCTCCCAAGTAGGTCATGATTTCTCTGCAGGCGCCCAGAGGAGCCCACACTGACTACGCCCCACCCACAGTCTGTTTCTGGTGCCAATGGGCAGACTGTCGGGGTAGTACCCCCCACCCCGTGCACAAGGCCAAGCCCCACACTGGAAGAGGGCTCATTTGGAGAGACCAACACCCAGATCCCACCATCACTCATCAACCCCAGACAGAACAAAAGCTTCAGAGTGACTGCTGAGATGCTATCGATTGCTCAGTGTACCATTCCTTCATCTTATGACACAGAAAAAATGCTGCAAGTGAAACTATGACCCAGAAATGCTGCAACAAATGCTGCTGAAGGGAGTTCAGATACATGGGAAAATGCAGTTTAGAAAGGGCTGTGGCAGGGGCTGGGAAGGTGGCTCAGTGGTAGAGCACTTGCCTTACATGCATGAGGCCCTGGGTTCAATTCCTCAGTACTATATAAACAGAAAAAGCCTGAAGTGGTGCTGTGGCTCAAGTGGTAGAGTGCTAGCCTTGAGCTCAAGAGCTGAGGGACAGGCCCAGGCCCAGAGTTCAAGCCCCATGGCCAAAAAAAAAGAAAGGGCCGTGACCACAAGGGAACATAACTATGGCACAATGATAAATGCCACAAATTAACACTGTCACACACTTGAGGCCAGCTACCAAACCGTCAACAGCAGGTGCTCTGCGAGACATGCGAGTTTCATGGGGTATTAGGTGTGTTGTTTTGGGTTTTCTTTTATGGTACTAAAGTGCGAGCTCAGACCTTGCAAGCACTTATCACTGGAACCACGTCATCACCTGGCTTTTTGCAATGACTTACGTGTTTTATATAGAATATTCTTATAGACAACACAGTTGGAAAGGAGGTTTCCAACAGTCCTCCAGAGGCCAAGTCATCTGTGAGGCAGCCTGGACCTACCTGCTCCAGCCCAGGGCTGGAACTCCAAGGCCTGGGGTCCAGGCTCAGGGAAGGAGGGGTACACACTGAATTGTGTGCATGTGCACAAGTGGCCACTGCCCTGTCCACCCTGCCCTGGGAGCCCAGAGGAAACTGAGCCGAAGAAATGTCAGTGATTAAAGATCAGGTATACTGGGCATTGGTGGCTCCCGCCTGTCATCCTAGCTGTTCAGGAGACTGAGATCTAAGGATTGTGGTTCAAAGCCAGCCCAGGCAGGAAAAGTCCATGAGATTCTCAACTCCAATTAACAATTAGAAAGCCAGAAATGGAGCTCAAGTGGCAGAATGTCAGCCTTGAGTGAAAAAGTTAAGTAGCTAGCACTCAGTCCAGCGCGCGCGCGCACACACACACACACACACACACACACACACACACACACACACACACACAGATGTGATCAGACAACTCTGTCTGGCAGGCCTGTCCAACCATTCCTGAGACTCTGCAGGATAGGGCAGTGGGAATGGTACTGGGCAGCAACCACACTTCTGTGGCCCCTCTTCTCACGGATGTTCTCTGTGGCTACCTCTCTGGTCCCTCCCCTCAGGGCTGTGGTAGAGGCCCAATCTTGCTTATTCCCGCCAGCTCCATTCCTGGTGAAAGCTACACACCCATCGGTGTAGCACAGCCTTTGCTCCTGAGCTCAGTGCAGGAACCTTCACCCTTGCTTTCCACACCAGTGATGGTCCCACCATTAGCACCTACAGCCTCCGAAGTGCACCAGCAGCACTTGGTGGTGCACCACCACCAGCAGGCATGTTCCCCAGAGCCAAGGAGCAAGTGCAGCTGAACCAGTCAGGCTCCCAGTCGCCCGCAGCCCGCCGGCAAGCCATGTGTGAATGGCTCCGCTTACCTGATCAACTCATATGTCTCACCCAAGAGCGGGTTGAATGGTTTGCCAGTCCTCTCCCACTGGGAAGCCACTGCCGAGACGGCGAAAGCAGCTACAGACTGCAAACAACCAAGGTTGGGTCAGAACAGTGGCGGCCAGGGCGTGGGAAGGAGAGCCCACGGTCTGTCCACAGAGTGTCCATGGGGCGCCCACGGAGCGTCGGTGCTCACAGGCTCTGTGGACACCTCACAGTGACACATGCACAATTCCAGGACTTCCAGGGAAATGCCACCTGTCACCTATCGCTTCGTCTAAGTTGCAAAAAGAAGCAACAATGTGTTGTCCCCACCCCACGCCCCCACACATAAGAGCAGCGTTCGTTGGTCTTTTGGTCTGGAATATGCTGCACTTACACGTGTACATTCACACGTGTTCTTGCTCACACATGTTGAGGCAGGCACACGTATATACACCCACACTCCTGCGTGGACATCACACGTGTGAGGCAGTGGGGATGGAGGACGCAGGCAGAGCAGCCAGCACTCAGGCTGCCAGACACCTGCAGAGGACATGTTTCTGGACCAGTGCCATCAGTCCTCCTCACAGACGCCCTGCCACAGCCACAAGGCCAGTAGCCAAACAGAGCCAGATGCATTAAAACTGGCCTGGCATGACCACGGTAGTGCCCACCTGCATCCTCTCCAGGGTCTGGGGCTGGCGCGAGGCTCTGTGAATGAGGTACACATGCTCCATGTACTCGGTGATCCGCTGGAGGAAGCTCAGGGGCTCGTTGAAGGCGATTGGCATTGTGATCTTGGACAGCTCCTAGAGGACCCAGGAAGATGTCTGGTTAGCATCCTGATGTCTGGTCCCAAGAGGCCCCATGGACAGCCAGGATGGGAGGGTAAGAGCAGGCCAGAGCTAGGGGCAGGAAGACGCTTGCAGAGGCTACATATACAAAGCCAAGGACGCTGGGAAACGCTGGGAACATGTCTCAGAGAACCAGGACAAAGGCGCTGTGTGATGCCTGTGCCACCTGCTGGACCAGCATTCTGCAGTCCACAAATAATTGAGTTTCCTTTTCCTACTCTTGTTTATTTGTTCCTTTCCTGCTTTGTTACCTTAATTCCATGCTGTTTTTTAAATATGTACAGCACATTTTCTTAAATTAGCAGCAGGGCAATAAACTCATGGGAATTCCTAGTTAAGTGTTGTTTTTTTTTTTTTTGTCAGTCGTGGGACTTGAACTCAGGGCTTGGGCTCTGTCCCTGAGCTCTTTTGCTCAAGGCTAGCATTCTACCACTTTAAGCCACAGCTCCACATTCAGTTTTTTGGTGGTTAATTGTAGATAAGAATCTCCCAGAGGGGCTGAGAAGGTGGCTCAGTGGTAGAGCGCTTGCCTTGCATGCCTGAGGCCCTGGGTTCGATTCCTCAGCACCACATAAGCAAAAAGAAAAAAGCCGGAAGTGGTACTGTGGCTCAAGTGGTAGAGCGCTAGCCTTGAGCTGAAGAGCTGAGGGACAGCGCCCAGGCCCAGAGTTCAGGCCCCACAACCAGACCCCAAAAAAAAAAAAAAAAAAGAATCTCCCAGACCTTCCTGCCTGGACTGGCTTTGAACCACTAAACTCAGATCTCAGCCTCCTGAATAGCTAGGACTACCAGCACCCATCGTAAGTGTTGTGCTTCTAAAACGTTGTCCAAGCTGGGAACCAGTGGCTCGGGCTTGTAATGCTAGCTACTTAAGAGGCTGAGGTCTGAGGATTGAGGTTCAAAGACAGTCTGGGCAGGAAAGTCCATGAGGCTCTTATTTCCAAATAAAGTCAAAGTGGAGCTATGACTCAAATGGTAGAGTGCCAGTCTTGAGTGAAAAAGCTAAGGGACAGCACTCAGGCCCTGAGTTCAGGACCCAACACTGGTTTTTAAAAAAAAAAGAAAGAAAGAAAGAAGAAAAAAAAAGTGCTGTCTGAACTCACCAGGCCGATGCACTTTTTCAGTATACTCCACACGCTGAAATCGCTTCTCGTGAACATGGGGGCAGGCAGTGCCGTCCTGGGAGAAGAGAGCAATGCGCTTCCGTTACAGAGGACTGACTTCCTCCTTTTAGCTTAGACACCCAAACTGGGAGCTGTCTGCATTCTGGCATGCCTGAGAAGCCAGGTGCGGCTGAAACACCACGGAACGCGCACTGCCCCACTGCTGTGAAGGCCTCGGGATGGTTACGGAGACCTTGGAGTCTCAGTCTCTAACCCTGCAGGGGCCAGGCCAAGGGCTTCTTGGGAACAAGGCCCTGGGAATGGCCAGGCTGGCTGCACCAGAGGCCCTCACAGAACCCTGCAGCCAAGGACAAGAGGTAGGGCAGTGTTGGCCTCATCCTAAGAAAAGGGCAACCTTATGGTTCAGTGTCACTGGGACACCTCTGTGAGCACAGGGGTGCTAGTCAGAGCTGCTCGTGACCCCAGGGAGGAGGGCAGTGCGCGGCCTTGCGCCTGAGCTCTACACAGAGAACAGAGGTGGCGCCATCAGCCCCGATTTTGAGAAGTACCACTGTACCTGACAAAAAGAAATGAAAAGAGGCCCAGGTCCAGGACACATTTAACGAGGTCCGAGTGTCAGAGCAGGGGATGGGCTGGCAGCTGGGGTTCGGGAGCACTGTGCACAGAGCAAGCCCAGCGCTGCGGGGGCCTGGCCCCACAGCACACAGGAGGCACTCTGCCCCCGCTCAGCATGCAAACAGAAGGGCACGAAGGGGACCCATGCCACAACGAGGGCCCAAGCTCAGAGGTCAGGGGAGAGGCTGGAGGGCCCTCAGGCAAGCACACCTCAGCACTGCCTCCGCCCTCTGGCTACCCCTGACTAAGGCCGAAGCCTCCATGGGAGGCCCATGCCTGCAGAATCTACATGAAATGCACAGTTGCAGGGAGGCAGCCATGTGGCCATGTGCAGCAAGCGAGCCCTGCTGGCTCAGTGGCCAGTAATCACCCCGGGATATGGAAGGGACAGGAGGGTTAATCTGCAGCCTACGGAAGAACAGGTGGATCTGTAGGAAATCAGCAGCAAAGATGTGTGCTGTACACCAGAACCTGAGCAATTTCAGGGCAGAGAAGGAAACGGCATTCGTGGAAGGAGTCAACCCACATTTGCCAGTCTCCAGACCCCACCGAAGCATCAAGTCTCTCAGGACATGAGTGGCCGGCTCAGACCTGGGACAGAGAGGCTGCCGCAGCCCAGGAGTCAGGAGACCTAAGGGGCTTCCCCCGGCCATATCTGTCAGGAACAACTGCGAGTGCACCCCGAGAACTCTAAGACAATGCATGCAAGAGACAACACACCTGTGCTTTTGAATTCCATTCTCCCCACTTTTCCCGCTCCTGCTGGTGTCCACATCAATCATTCCAGGGACGGGATTTGTCTCCGAGAATCCCCCGGAAGAGTGATCAGAATCAAAGCCTGAACAAGACAAGCAAAACAGCCACGTCATGGGGCTTTCTTGAGTAGTTTATTGGAGTCTCATAGAGTTTCCTGCTGGGGCTGGCTTTGAACCATGATCCTCAAACTCAGCCTCACCTCCTGAGTAGCTAGGATGCCAGGTGTGAGCCACCAGCGCCTGGCAGTCTTTTATTTTGTTGTTGTTTTATATTATTCTCTCTCTCTCTCTCTCTCTCTCTCTCTCTCTCTCTCTCTCTCTCTCTCTCTCTCTCCCCTCCCTCTCCCCCCTCTGTGTGTCTCTGTCTGTCTGTCTGTCTCTCTCTCTCTCTGCCAGTCCTGGGCTTGAACTCTGGGTTCAAGCACTGTCCTGAGCTGCTTTTGATTAAGGCTAACACTCTACCACTTGAACTACAGCACCACTTCCGGCTTTACCTGTTTGTGTGATACTAGGAATGAAACCCAGGGCTTCATGTGTGCTAGGCAAGCACTCTACCACTAAGCCACATTCCCAGCCCAAGTTGTTTTATATTTCTTGTGCTGGTCCTGAGCCTTGAATTTAGGGCCTAGATGCTGTCCTGAGCTTTTGTGCACAAGACTAGCACTCTACCATTTGGGCTATACCTCTACTTCTGGCTTCTGTGGTGGTTATTTGGAGATCTGAATCTCACACACTCCTGCCCAGGCCATCTTTGAACCATGATCCTCAGATCTAGCCTCCTGAGTAGCCAGGATTATGGGTGTGAGCCACTGGTGTCTGCCTTAAATAGTTTTTGAGTGACATGTTTGGAGGAATCGGCTGTCCTTCCCAAACAGGAATGATCCTGGCCCGCCAGACGTGGGGACTTGTGAGGCAGCTCTGCTGGGGGGGTGGGGGGGGACATGGCCACACCCCGGGGCCTGAGGTCAGGATGGACTCACCTGCCTATCTCTGGCTTAATCAAGATGGACTTATTCCACAACTTCAGAGGATCACGATTCACAAAAGTTCCCGGGTGAGAGGGAACTGGCACATCCTCCGGGGCAGGCTCCATGGCCGCCCCCCTGGGACCACGACCTCCCAGGTGACCGGGGACAAGCCTGCCCGCTGGCCATCCTCCGAGGGGAGGCAACTCGTGCCAGTCCTACGACGAGAGGACGCCCAGAAGCACACACAACAGAATCTGAGACCCTCGGCCACCAAGTCATGAGCAGTGACTTCCAGCTAGCCTTGGAGGGTGACAGAGCTCAGTGTCTCCCCCTGGGACTGTGGAAGAGTAAGCCAACAGTGACACCCCCCGCCAACGCGCAGAGCACGGCTCACCACACGCACGCCAGGGCGGGCCGAGGGTAAGGGAGGCTCTGACCAAGGCATCTGCCTAGGCGGAAGCAGCTACCCCTGTTAGGACAGACCCCGTGGACACCAACTACAGAGTTTCAAAGGTCATCACGAGCCCAGCCTGCAGGGACATTTCCGAGCCACTATCTGTGTAGTGAGGGACAAGGAAATACACTCGGTATGCTCCCAGGAGACCATCCTTCACAGAAAAGACCCGGGCACTGGGGGCGTGGGCGCTGGCTGGGGTGCCTCACCTCTCAACAAGGACAGCAGCTGGGCGCCCTCGCCAACCAGGCATGGGCTGCACACCAAGCCTTAGAATCGTCCCCCAAAGGGAAGAACGACGGAACTCGAGAGCAAGAGCCGCTGGGAAGGCAGGCCGGCTGCTCAGCGCACTCAGGGCAGCACCAAGAAGCTACAGCTGTAAGGTGGTGCTGCCTCGCGGAAGGAAGGCTATCAGAGGAGTACTGACGTTCTCACTCGGGGTCCAAATAAACCTACCCCCAGGGACGCTCTCCCACACTTCAAGCCACCCCACCTCACCAAAGTCGAGGTTCCCCTCTTCTGAGCCAGGACAGCCAATGTCAGGACCCCTGTCTTAGCTCTGCTGAGCCAGATGACATCCGAAGTACCAAGCCCACACGCTGTTTTTGTTTTTTTTCGGTTGTAAGGTTTGGACTCTAGGCCTGAGCACGGTCCCTCAGCTCTTCAGCTCAAGGCAAGCGCTCTATCACTTGAGCCACAGCACCACTTCTGGTTTTCTGGTGGTTTATTGGCGATTAGAGTCTTATGGACTTTCCTGCCCGGGCAGGCTTTGAACGGTGATCCTCAGATCTCAGCCTCCCGAGTAGCTAGGATGACAGCATGAGCCACCAGCGCCTGGCTTGAGCGCACGCTCTGGATCGCACGGTCTCCAAACACCAAGCAGTCTCCTGTCCACTCACCTGTGACGGCATCGAAGAACTCCTCCTCCCCGTTCATCCTTCAGGGGTCAGCCCTGTCGCTGCCTAGTGCGGCTGCCTACTGGATCATCCTTGCTGTCCTCAGGAGAGCAGAGGCAACTGCACACCGCAGACCTCGTCTGGGTGAAAGTTGCAGGAAACCTGAGGGGAGAAACACTGCATCATGTACTTAAGACACAGGGCCTGAAAGTTTCTAAATGCCCACCAACGAAACTGGTCTCAGATATAACTAAATGAATTATCTCCTAACAAATACACGACTTTGAGGAAGTATAAATGAGAGGAAGCATTCCTAATGAAGAATGCTATATAAGTTACTACAGTAAACTGAAGTACGCTTCAATTTCCTCAAAGCCATTTTAGCTTAGAACTCATACATATTAACTTCCTGCCGAAAACCGGGCACACCACCACCATTCGTCTATGAAACTGTTTCCAAAAGTGAAGGTAAATCACGTAACGGTGAGAGAAATCTCCCCTACAGCTCGTAAGAAGCTAGTGAAGGTTTTTGTTTTTTTTTATGGAGGTAAATCAGCAGCTGCGCACTTGTAATTAAGTTTTAATCAGCAACAATCAACATCAAGCTCCTCCCTGCTTTTTTTCCCCAGCAGACTTTCAGTATTTCCCTTTTCTTTGCCACCCACCCTGCTACCCAAGAAGCAGCTGTGAGAGCTTCTGGAAACAGGACAGGGGGTGTCACTCAAGTGACCAGACAGAGACCGGGACTCTCGGAAGTCAGTGCTCACCCATGCGACCTGTCTTCTGTATAGTCGGGAAGTCAGTGCTTGGGCTGGGAATGGCCTAGTAGTAGAGTGCATGAAGCCTGGGTTCCATTCCTCAGTACCACATACACAGAAAAAGTCGGAAGTGGTTCTGTGGCTCAAGTGGTAGAGCACTAGCCTTGAGCAAAAGCAGCTCAGAGACAGCACCCAGGCCCTGAGTTCAGGCCCCAGGACTGGCAAAAAAAAAAAAAGGAAGTGATTGCTTGCTTCTGGTTCCTAATGCCAGGCCCATCTGTGCCCCTGGCCGGCCTGAATCCCACCCGTGCCTTCAGCAGCTGCCCCAAGGCACATGCTCTCAAGCTAAAGCAGGCTGAGCTGATTCTGTATCTGCCCCTCAAGACCGCACTGATGGAGATGGGACCTCAGGCAGGAGATGAGGCCCCAAGGGCCCTGCCCTCATGAATCGTGAAAGGAGACTCCCAACTTCACGTGCATCCCCCCTCCTGTGTCCCCTGCCACCCAGGAGGAGCTGTAAGGCCTCGACACACTGGGGCTCCCGTTGCACCCAACCTCCAGCACTGCGTGCCAGTACTTCCTGTTCATTATAAACTGTGCAGCCTGTGGAACTGCTATACCAGTGTGAAGAGGCCAAGGGGCGGCCGAAGACAAATGGAACCAATGAGAAGACCCAAAGACACACAGTGGGGAAAAGACGGCCTCTTCAGTAACTGGTGCTGGGAAAACTGAACATCTACCTATAGAAAACGAAAACTGGACTCCGGTCACCAAGCATCAGTATCAACCTAAAGTGGCTCAAAGACCTCCACATCAGACCTGAAAGTTTGATACAACTGCAAGGTTGAACAAGAGAAACATTAACATTATAACTTACAGGCCTAGGTAGGAACTTTTTGAAGAGAGTCCCACAGGCACAGAAGAGAGAAAAAAGACTTGCCGGGCGCCAGTGGCTCACGCCTGTACTCCTAGCTACTCAGGAAGCTGAGATCTGGGGATCAAAGTTCAAAGCCAGCCCAGGCAGGAAAGTCTGTGAAACTCTTGTCTCCAATGAACCACCAGAAAACTGGAAGTGGTGCTGTGGCTCAAATGGTAGAGCACTCACCTTGAGCTGAAGAGCTCAGAGACAGCGCCCAGGCCCAGAGTTCAAGCCCTATGACTGATTAAAAAAAACAGAGAGAGAAACTTGACAAGTAGGATTACATCAAAATTATAAGTTTCTGCACAGCAAAGGACACAGTTACTAAACTAGAAAGACAGTAACAGACTGGGAAAAAAAATCTCCACCAGCAATACATCCAACAAAAGCTTAATAGCCAAGATATACAAGACGCTCAAAAAATAACACTCCCCCAAAACTAATAAGCCAATCAGTAAATGGGCCAGGAGCTAGAGACTTCTCAGAAGTAAGAATAGAATGACAAACACATGAGGAAATGCTCATCATCTCCAGCCATAAAGGAAACGCAAATCAAAACAACTCTGAGATTCCATCTCACCCCAGTTAAATAGACCAACATAGTGAACTTGAAAAACAACAAATGTTGGGTTAGATGTGGGGAAAAGGGAACCTACTACATTGCTGGTGGGAATGCAAACTAGTACAACCTCTATGGAGGTTCCTAAAAAATATATATATATATGAGACCAAAGGAGGATATTCTTAGGAGAGGAACACAAAGTTGCAATACCTATGTGTACCTGATCATATAAAATAATATTTATTGAAATGAACTTCAGGATATGGGAATAAGAGGTTTCTTTCTTTATTGCTGTTTCTGTTTTTTTTCTTTTTCTCATTTGTTCATTTATCTGTTTGGGGGAGGCCAAGAGGGACACAGAAATAGAGGGATGAAGAGTGAACAAATGCATCAGTGGTACTCACTAGACACTATGTTGAAAATGAACTATACAAGTTGTGGGTGGGAAGGGAGAGAAAAACTGGGAGGGGGGAGAAAAAGGGTGACATTGTTTTAAAAGAAACATACTCTGTATACTACCTTTATATTAACAATTAAAAACTTAGAAATAACTAAAAGAATTAGAAATAACTAAATATAGATCTTCCCTACAACCCAGCCATACCACTACAGGGCACCTACCCAGAACATTGGGAGTCAGGATGCCATAAAGACACTTATGTATCCATGTTCATGGCTATCCTATTCCCAAGAGCCAAGTTATGGAAACAGCCCAGATACCCTATAACAGATCAGTCAATAAAATGTAGCACCTATACACAATGGAATTTTATTCAGCCATTAGGAAGAATAAGCTTATGCTGTTTGCAAGGAAATGGATGGACCTAGAACAAATTGTGCTGAGTGAGATAAGTCAAGGCCAGAGACAAATGGTACAGGTTTTTCTCATTTGTGGAATTAGAGCTAAAATATAACTAGACATGATCATCTATAAAGGACTCTAGGCATTCATACACTAAAGGGCTAAAGGAGGATACTCTTAGGGGAGGAACATAAAGGTGCAACTTCTCTGAACATTTAAAATACCATTTATTGAAACAAACTCTAAGAAATGGAAACTTTTTTTGTTACTGATGGTGGTAGTGTTTGTTTTTGCTTTTTTTTTTCTTTTGGGAGGTTAAAGGGGCATAGAAAGGGACGGAGGGAGGGGGAACAAATGCAATCGCACTATTCAGTATATGTATACTATGTGGAAAGTTATCTGTGCAAGTCGTGGGCAGGAGTGGGAGGGGAAACTGGGGGAAAGCAAAGGAAGACATTAGATTGTCAAAAAAAGAGAGAGAGAGAGAAATGTACTCATTACCTGACTTATGAAATGGGAACAAAACCTTAATAAAACAATAAAATGGGCTGAGAAGGTGGCTCAGTGGTAGAGTGCTTGTCTTGCATGCATGAGGCCCTGGATTCAATTCCTCAGCACCACACATAAGCAGAAAAAAGACAGAAGTGATGCTGTGGCTCAAGTGGTAGAGTGCTAGCCTTGAACTGAAGAGCTGAGGGACAGTGCCCAGACCCAGAGGTCAAGCCCCATGACCAGCAAAAAATAAAAAATAAATCAAACAATAAAACAGACCAAGTCAACAGCTCCCCTGTAAAGATGAAACCACGGACATTAGCAATGTTCAAGAAACTGACGTTGGCCAGTACCAAGTTCCTGGAAGGTGACCGGTCACCACTGGGGACACCTGCAAGCCTGGAAACTAAAAGGCGAGGAGACATCAAGCCCTTGTCCTGGCTTTCCTACCCTGTCTGTCTAATGTGTTCCCAAATACAGATGAGGATTCCACTTTTTGGAAAGGGAACACATGCCCAAGTGTGGTTATATTCAATACTGGTACATTAAGGTACAGGCCCGGGGACAGTAGTGGGTGCCCTCACCACAGCACATGCCTACGATCCTAGCACCTCAAGGCCCCAGGAAAGAGTCTGATTGTGTAGTTGTGTATGTACACATGTTACCACTACCAGGCTAAGATCTGAAACTGTGATGCTAATTTGGATTATATAGAAAGACCCTGTCTAAAGCCAGGTGTCAGTGGCTCACGCCTATAATCCTAGCTACCCAGGAGGCTGAGATCTGAGGATCATGGTTCAAAGCCAACCTGGGTAGGAAAGTCCATGAGACTCTTATCTCCAATGAACCACTAGAAAATTGGAAGTGGTGCTGTGACTCAAGTGGTAGAGAGCTTGCCTTGAGCTAAAGAGCTGAGGGACAGTGCCCAGGCCCAGAGTTCAAGTCCCATGACTAAAAAAAAAAAAAAAAAAAAAAAAAAAAGACCCTGTCTCAAAAGAAAATAAGTGAATAAATAAATAAAACAAGCCGGGGCTGGGAAGGTGGCTCAGTGGTAGAGCGCTTGCTTTGCATGCCTGAGGCCCTGGGTTTGATTCCTCAGCACCACATAAGAAAAAAGCCGGAAGTGGTGCTGTGGCTCAAATGGTAGAGCACTAGCCTTGAGCTGAAGAGCTGAGGTACAGCGCCCAGGCCCAGAGTTCAGGCCCCACGACCGGACCCCCCCCCCCCCAAAAAAAAGCCATATGCTTGTGGTTCATGCCTCCTTGTAATCCTAGGTACTCAGAAGGCTGAAGTCTGAGATCTGAGGAGCATGGTTTGAGTTACTCCAGATAGAAAAGTCTATGAGACTCTTTTTTTTTATTCTTTTTTTTGGGGGGGGCGTGGGGGGTCCAGTCGTGGGGCCTGAACTCTGGGCCTGGGCGCTGTCCCTCAGCTCTTCAGCTCAAGGCTGGCACTCTACCACTTGAACCACAGCGCTACTTCCGGCTTTTTTCTTTTTGCTTATGTGGTGCTGAAGAATCGAACCCAGGGCCTCAGGCATGCAAGGCATGCTCTGCCACTGAGCCACCTTCCCAGCCCCATCTATGAGACTCTTATCTCAAATTTACCACCAAAAAGCCAGAAGTGGAGCTGTGGTTCAAGTGGTAGGGTATCAGACTTGAGCAAAGCAGTATAGCAAGAGTTCAAGATCCTGAGTGTAAGTGCACGCATGCGCGCACGCGCACACAGACACACACACACACAAAGTGGAACTGCTTCGCCTTTTGGAGAAGATCAAGTGTTAAATTGAAAGTTGAGCCGGGTGCTGGTGGCTCACGCCTATAATCCTAGCTACTCAGGAGGCTGAGATCTGAGGATCGCGGTTCAAAGCCAGCCCGGGCAGGAAAGACCGTGAGACTCCTATCTCCAATAAACCACCAGAAAAGCGGAAGTGGCGCTGTAGCTCAAGTGGTAGAGCGCTCGCCTTGAGCTGAAGAGCTGAGGGACAGCGCCCAGGCCCAGAGTTCAAGCCCCACGACCGACAAAAAAAAAAAAAAAAAAAAAGAAAGTTGATCTGTGCTCCTGGGGAAATCCTATTCCTCCTGCCAAAGCCATCTCACCAAGCAAATCATGCTGAAGTCCAGTCCAGCTGGTGCTGCTGGCTAATGAATGTAATCCTAGCTACTAAGAAGGCTGAGATCCAGAGGACCATGGTTTGAAGCCAGCCTGGAGGGGTAAGTTTGTAGACACACTGGAGACAAGCTCACTGACGACTGAACCCCGCCTTACCTCAGCTGTGCTCCTGTTAGGATTCCAACCCTGAGCAAGACCTCGGGGAGGCCTTTCCAGTGAGACTCCAGAGTCAAGGTGCCAGTTCCCCAAAGATCCTCCCAATGGCTCAGGCCTGCAGAGGGGACACAATCCATGTCTCCTTGCCCTCACCACGGCCCACAGGACCTGAAAACTACGCAGCAGGCACCGACCACCGAGGCAAACACACTGCAAACCACTCAACTGCCACTGAGTACCAAGGCAAACACCCTGCGAACCACTCAGCTGTCACCAGGCACTGAGGCACCCCACAAACCACTCAACTGTCACCGACTGCCAATGCAAACCCTTGCCATTTCTCATGGGAGCTGGGTCTTCGACAGAGCTGCCTGAGACAGTGCTCCCGGGAAACCCTTCCTGGGTAGCCCCTAAGGAGTGATCAGGAGTCCGGGGTGGGGTGGCATGTCCCAGCAGGCACTGCAGACAGTCCCTGGAGCCAAGCCTGCCACCACAGTCAGTTCCCGGCACGAACACCTGTCTGCTCCAGGGCTTGCTTCCGCAAACCAGCTAACACTCTGGCCTCAGCCGCCCAGAAGCCCACGGGCTCTGCATCATGTCTCATCCGAGGGCCTCCAGGCCAGCAGAAAGCCCCAGAGGGCTAGCAGGGCTATGTGTGGGCACCTCCAGAGTCAAGGCTCCTCAGCTGTGTGTCCACAAGCAAGCAGTGGGTAAGGGCAGAACTTCCTAGGCAAGTCCAACATGCAGATTCAGAATCCATCCACAGGATGGCATTTCAAGAGAGAGCGTGGGGTCGTGTGGGGAGGGGGAAGAGGAGGACACTGGCCCTAAGGCTTGAACTCAGGGCCTAGACACTGTCTCTGAGCTTTTCTGATTAAGACTAGTGGTCTACTTCTTGAGCTCCACTTCTGGCTTTTTTTGGTGCCTAACTGGAGGTAAGAGTCTCATAGAGGCTGGGAAGGTGGCTCAGTGGTAGAGCGCATGCCTTGCATGCCAGAGGCCCTGGGTTCGATTCCTCAGCACCACATAAGCAAAAAGAAAAAAGCCGGAAGTGGCACTGTGACTCAAGTGGTAGAGCGCTAGCCTTGAGCTGAAGAGCTGAGGGGCAGCGCCCAGGCCCAGAGTTCAGGCCCCATGACCAGACCCCAAAAAAAAAAAAAAAAAAAAAGAGTCTCATAGACTCTCCTGCCTGGGCTGTCTTCAAACCGCCATTCTCAGATCTCAGCTTCCTGAGTGGCTAGGATTACAGGCATGAGGCACGAGTGCCTGGCTTGGATTCTAAATTTAAATGTCATAACGAAAGTTTCACTTGGTAACTTGCAAGCAATCCTAACAAGAAACCACGTGCTCAGAACAGAGCCACACCAGTCACCGGCCATATGAGGACCTAGGTCCTATCTTGTACTGTGACAGGGAAGTTCTAGAGAAAATGAACACTCACTCTCCAACTTCAAGGAAAGTTTTTCGTCCACAATTCAAAGGAATTAGCATAATTTGTTTCTAATGGGAAACTTTCGTTTGTTTTTGTCTGTCTTGGGACTTGAACTCTGGGCCTGGGCGCTGTCCCTCAGCTCTTCAGCTCAAGGCTAGCGCTCTACCACTTGAGCCACAGCAGCACTTCCAGATTTTTCTGCTTATGTGGTGCTGAGGAATCGAACCCAGGGCCTCATGTATGCAAGGCAAGCGTTCTACCACTGAGCCACCCTCCCAGTCCCCCCAATGGGAAACTTTTGGTTCCTTGGGTGGGTACTCCACTGCTATCTCCCACAGACCTGGTCTGGCCCCCAGAGGCCCCACTGGGCAGGAAAAGGCTGGCTGCACCAATTCCACCTCACTCAAGCAGGGTGCATGGATGGCTTCCAGAGAACAAGCCAGAAACTACAAACGCAGCAGCTGTGGCGCCTTGTTCCTCATCAGCACCATTGGTCTGAAGGCCCCAGCGGCCCACAGCACTTCAGGTCAAGGCTGCCAGGCCATTCCCAGGAAGATCAGCTGACCAGGGCCAGCCATGGTGGTGGCCATATCCCCACGGGGCTACTCCTTCCCCCACAGGCGACCAGCGAGTAGACAGGGACAGCCTGGCAGAGTCCCGCAGGCTGGCCAAGGTGCTCCAATAACACTGAGGGGCGACCAGAGCGTGAGGCAGGAAAGAACGCCCCTTCTGGGCACTAGCGGGTCCATGCACGCGGGCAGAATGGACCGTACAGACATCAATGGCAGATCTCCCGGATCTTGACAGGGATGAGAAAGATAAACGAGAGAATCCCACGAGCTGTACTCTGGGGTCCAAAGGGCTGGAAGGTGGGAACCTGGGCTCCCCTCCACCTCTCCCAAGGGGGACACGAGTCCTGTGGCCAGCGGCCAGGCCCCCTCCTAGTCCTCATCCCTCCACTACAGCAATGGCGGACGAGGCTCCTTGGTAGGCTGCGTTCTGTCCACGGATGGCCAGCGGGAGGCCCCAGGACACGCCACGTACTCTACACCACACTCTCATTTCTTTGGTTAAAAAATGAAGCCATGACATCTCACGGTTAGCGCGGTGCTGGGGGTGTCACCTGCCCCAGCCAGCACACACACCACCGGCACAGGAGCCTAGGGGTCCTCGGTGTGTGCAGGTGTGAGGCCTGGAGGAAACTGTCGTACCGGGGGCTCAGAACATCAGGTGGGACCGTGTGGCTTTCGGGCTCTGATGGCTGAGCCACGGTGACTGTCCATCAGCCCTCAAAGTCCCCGGAGGCCCCCAGAGGTCAGGAGAAAACGAAGCCAGCAGCGGCTGGAGTCAGACTCAGTACCCCTCACACAGCCAGCTCTGTGCTGAAGGCAGAAGGGCAGCTCTGTTCTGCCGAAGATCCACCCATCCAACAGGGCAAGATGGAGGCCGCAAAGCCAAACCACAAACCAGCTCTCCACGGGCAATCACCAAACGTGCTCCTTGCTGACGCCCAGGCGAGATGGCGCTTAGCGGTTATATGCACAGGTTTCGTGTAAATGTAGTCACCTCACCCCACTCGGTCCGCAAGAGCCTCGTGGGGGGAGGAGGCGTACAAGGCTGACCACCGCGGCACCATCTGCATCAACCTGGGTCAGGGCGCAGGGCGGTGCAGCCGGTGCCTTAAGCACAGAGTCTTGGTGGTGTGCAAAGAACACACAAGAAGGGTCATTCCAGTTTCCTGTTACAAGTGAGACACGTGTCTGTGCCTTCTCCGTGCCACAGTCTTTCAGGGCTCCCCATTTTCCTGCAGGTCAGTGGTTTTCTCAATCTAGGGCTCAATGGCACTAATGAAGTCAGTGCCTAGTTCTACCCACACTTGAGCTGTCTAATGAAGAAAAGACCAGCTCTTCATTCTAACACAGTGACCAGGCCCAAACCTATCCAAACACCTGTGCCATCAAACCAAGGCAGCAACAGCATCCACCGCCTGCTGCTGGCCGCTCTCCACTCGGGTGGCCCCCGAGGCCATGCAAGGAAGTGAGCCCACCGCCACGTACAGTCCTTCACGTGCTACTCCTCACCCGATGGAACTGCTCAGTATCGAGCAGTAAGTGCCCAAAATATATCCCACGCTTCAAGAACATTATCTTATAATGCCTTTCCAAACACACAAGATGAATACAGCTCTTTTGTACAGAAATGTTTGTTTTAATCAATGTCATCATTCTGCAGCACAGGAAAATGCTGTTTTCCTCTGCGACCGAGAGAGGATGGATGCACGGGAGTGGGCCTCCTGCCGTGTGCACCACCGAGGCCACACACGCGTATGCGAGCAGACAAGCAGCCCCGCACCCACACCTCGCCACCTGGCGTACACCTGTGCCAATGGACACCCACAGCCCCAACAGGGGAGAGGGGGAAGGCACCACTTCAGAGCCAGCAGACACACCCCCATGGGCAAAAGGACATTCTCAGAACCCCAGCCTGCTCCAGACAAGTCCCACATCCTCACCCCTGGCCAGCTTCCTCTCCCATGACCTCCTCTCCAGGCCCTTCCTCATTCACCACCCTGCCCGACTTCACCCTGCAGGCTCCGAACCGGTTTGACTATGCTGAGACACGTATGCCAACATCACACCTGCCCACATGATCCCCGACCGCACGCACCCCAGGGGACTTTGGGAGGAGGTGTCCTAATGACGGTCAGGGAAATGCATAAATTCCTACCCCGCCATTCCAGAGAGGAGGGAAGAGAGAATAGGACACAGAGAGAGAAAAACGGCTAATTCTGTGTGTGTTCATATTGCCCCAGAAAGGTGACTAAGCTACTCATGCGGGGAAGCACAAGGCCTGCCCCTCACAGAGGACCAGACGACCCAAGCCAAGCCCTGGAAGCCAGGGCCTGGCTGCCACCTGCACCTGCCACTAAGTTCCCAGGACCCCTCCTCTCTCAACACCCTTTTCACCCCCACCTGCCCAACAAATCTCATGGTCACAGGTAGCCATTGATTCTAGAGTGCTGGCTTTGCTACCTGTCACTGGGGAAAGCCAGCACTGGGCCACACGAAGTATGTCACAGACCTGGTCCATGCCTCACTCCTATCCGTCACCACTAATAGCGCTCATTTTCCCTCTCCGGGCGTCCTGGCCTGGACAATGTTTTACATACCCACCCCAGTTTTAAGAGAGGAATGTAAGTCACTCCGGCCAAGCACGGCGGCACTAGGAATTGGCCACAGCTGCTCCTTTCCCACCATCAGCCCTTGACCAGCACTCTTCTACTCAGGACAACACACCTGGCACACAGAGCAACACATCCTGTGTGCCCCCACCATGTGTGCTAGAGCAGAAGATGACGCTCATCCCCCACATACATCCCCTAGAGTTCCCACTCCAGCCTGGAGCAGATCCTCTCCCACCATCTTCCCAGCCAGAAGTCCCAGCCCCCTGGGAAAAGCCTGCATTGAGGGACCAGCCCAGAGCCCTTAGGCCTTCCTGCACCTGACACAGCTCAACGCAGGGACAGAGCCTCAGATCTCAGTGCCCAGGCTACAACAGGAGAAACCATTTTCAAGATCCAGTACTGTTTACAGACAGCACAAGAGAACAGAAAACATACAGAAGATGTTATCAGCAAAAGGAGAAATGCCACATTTTCAATTAGCTAAAAATAATAAGACTTTCCAAGTTGAGCAAGTCTTGTTGGTTTTTTTAGTTGAGCAAGTTTTAAAGAATATCCAATACTCATATCAGAGCATTTCAAAGGCCTGAAGAAGTGAGGGGCAATTTTAAATATTGAGAGAACACTACTCATTAAAGGGGAAACCATACCAGGCACAGGTGGCTCACACTGTAATCCTAGCTACCCAGGAAGCTAAGATCTGAGGATCACAGTTCAAAGCCACTCCAGGTAGGAAGGTCTGTGTGACTTTTACCTCCAATTAACCACCAAAAAGCCAGAAGTGGAGCTGTGGCTCAAGTGGTAGAGCACTAGTCTTGAATAAAAAAGCTCAAGGACAATGCCCAGGCTGTGAGTTCAAATCCCAGTACCTACATAAAAAAGGGGAGGGGGGACATAGCAGTCTGACCCCTCCAGACACACCAGAGAGGAAGGAAAAAAAACGTCCCAAGTGCATTAAAACTGACTACAGAAAGCTCACAGCACTAAGCCTGAAATGAAACCATGTACTTCACACCCACTCCTGTCCCTCCGATTCTCATCCTCAGCAAGACAAAAAGCAAAGCTAACTCCAGAGCCCCAGTGCCTGGGATCAGATCCCTGCTCCATAACTTACTGTTGTGCAACCTGTAGTAAATCACTTAACCTCCCTGTCCCTCAGCTTCCTCGGGAATGAACTGAAGACATCCATGCCTGTCTGTCCGACTGCAGTGAGACTCAAAAGACCAGGGTGACTAAAAAGTGCTCCTCACAATCTGGAACAAATAATTACTTAGCATTATCACGTCCTCAAACAGGAGTTGGCAAGAACAGGATATGCAAGGCAAACAAGGAAGCAAGTTCTGCAGAGGAGAAGCAGCCACTACTTCCTCCCCGGCAGGCTTCAAGTAACACCCCCCCGCCGCCCCGCGCCCCCAGGGCAATGGAGCGACGGAGGAAGCGCCGCACTCCAGGTTCCTGCGCCCTTCTGGAACACTGCTGCCTGTCAAAGCCAGCGGCAGAGGAAGAAGGTTCCATGTGCTTCTCTTACTGGCAAAGCGGGTGACACACGCCAGGAACTGAGGGGAGTTAGGACGCAGTTAGGCCATGCAGCCAGGGGCAGAGAACACCCTTACTTGCCCCAGGTCTGGGTACCTGGCCACAGGGGACCCCAAGCCCGGCATCCCGCCACACCTCCGAGGGCCGGCAGGTGCGACGGCACGTGCGGGCCGCGGAAGGCGCTGGGGAAGCGCCGGCCCGGGGACGAGGCCCCCGGCCCAGGCATGCCAGGGCGGCCGAGGCTGGCGGTGGCCCGGGGGCGCACTGAGGAGGGGACCACCACCCACCTGCGTGCCCTGAGGAGCGGGCCGCGCTGCTCGGGGCCCCCGCGGTCCCGGCCTGCGCGGAGCCGCACCCGGGCGACGGCGGCGCTTCCCAGGGCCCCGCCTAAGCCGGGAAGAAGGGCGCTCGGAAGCCCGGGCGCCGGAGCCCGCGCCAGGCAAAGTTGTGGTCGGCGCGGCGCCGGGCGCGGGCCCAGGGCAGGCGCGGGGGGCGGGCCGGAGGGCCGGAGGGGTCCGCGCGCCCCGGCCCGCTGCCCTCCCCGCGCGCCCGGGGCCCGGGCCTGCCCACGCCCCGCGCGGCGTCCCGTTCCCGCTCGCCGAGGTGGGCGGCGGCCTCCGCGGCCCCCGGCGCAGGCGACGCGCGGAGACCGAGGCCCCGCACCTGGCGCGCGCGCGGCCCCAACTTTCCCCCGGCCCCGGGGCGGGCTGCGGCCTAGGCCCGTCCGCGGGGACCTCGCGCGGCCCGTCCCCGCCGCCCCGCCGCCGCGCCGGGCGGGCGGCGGCCCGCTCACCTGGAATGGGTCCCCTCCGCGCCGCCGACCCCTCCGACGCCCCGCCCCGCCCCCGCCCGCGGCCCGGGACCCACTGACACCGAGGCGGAAGTGCGGCCCGCCGCCTCGCCGACCGACAACCCGCCCCGCCACTCGCCGCGCCCCTCGCCGCGGGGTCGGCCGCCGCTCGCCCAATCAGCGCCCGGCCCGAAGGCCGCGCCAGGGGCGGGACTTTGCTGATCACGTCGTCGGGGCGGCCCCTCCTCGGGGTGCCACCCTCTTGAAGGAGTGATTGCAGTGATAACCAGTCACCACGACGAAGAGGCGGGGTTATGCAAATAATGGCCCGTGAGGTGGGAGGAAGGAGGAAAGGGCGTGGCCGCGCGAGACGCGAGTTTACAAATAGTGAATCAGGTGTGTGGGGGGGGGGCTGCCCGCCCGCCCCTGCCCGCCCTCCCGCCCCTCGCCCGCCCGACCCGGTGGAGGCCCCCACCGATGCATACCAGCTCCCTGTCTTTGCGAACTACCTATCACCGTCACCCAAAGCCCTGGCCCAGAATGACCCCTCTCCCGCCGGCTGGCAGCCCACACCGCAGGCTGCGGCCGACCCCGCGGCCTCGGGCCCTGCGGGCCCTGGCGTCGGCTCCGAAGCCTCGGGCGAGCTCACCAGCCCCAGGGCCGGAGCCTGGACGGGAGGGTCAGCCGGGCCCTGCAGACGACCGCAGAGGCTGCGCCGCCTAGGCCGCCCCCACCGGGCGGATCGCCTCGAGGAAAGGGGCGCGTGGGGGGAGCCCGGCCCGGGCGCACCTGGAGCTCGCAAAGCCCGCCCGAACTCCTCAGTGACTGCGTTCTCGTCCCCCGAGTCCCCCGCACCCACAGAGCCCTGACAGATCACCCGCCCCGCCCGCCCCCCGCCCTCGGTCGGAGCCCGCTCCGGGCCCGCACTCCCTCCGCACGAAGGGTCTCTCGGCTGGGCGCCTGGCGGGGTCAGGCGTGGGCCTCTGAGCCCCCTGTGCAGATGCTTGCGGTGACCGTGGGCCTGGGGCCCTGCCCTGGCTTTGGCTCCCGCCCAGGGGCTGCGCCTCTCTCTGCGCGCTGTAGCGGCCCTGGGGAGCCCGCGGGGTCTGGAAGGAGCCCCTGTGCGGTGCCCGAAGAGACGGGAGGGAGGCGGACCAACCTCGGAAACAAAGGCGTTGCCATGGTTACGGCGGAGGAGAGCGACTCGAGCCTGCAGAAGGAAGGGCGCGGTGAGCCGGCCCCCAGCCAGGACAGGGACGGCGGGCTGTTGCCACGGAGATGGCCAGGCTGGCCAAGCTTCTCAGCTTTCCTTGGGGCCTGGCCCAGACAGCTCAGGGCCCCCCCAACCCTGCGCACGCATGCCCCCCATCCCGATGAGACTCTGACCCCTGTGGAAGGGACATGGCCGTGAGTCTCCAGCCTGGGCTCGCTGAGTGAGGCTGGGCCTCACAGGGGCCTTGGGGCTGGGACAGGACCGGACCCCCACCGAGAGGTGTGGTGACCGATGCAGAGGCCCCCCTGTGGCCTGGCCCAGAGCAGCTACGCGTGGGCACCCTTTTGTCAGCGGTGGGGTGGGACTCTGCAGCCCCGCTGACCAGACCGGAGTGGACTTCTCCAGGAATGTAATGGGAGGGGTGGGGAAGGGCAGAGGTGGCTTGGGGGCATGGCGCGGAGGGCGGTGGGCAGGAGGGAGGCCGCCCCAGCCACCCGGTGTCCACGCACATTCCACTTCCCCGTGCAGCAGCAGGGCCGGGGTGCGCGTCATCGTTCACACTTCACAGATGGGGAGGTCCAGCCTGAAACCGGTTAAGTGACTCGTGGGCCTGCCACGCGGAAGAGGTCCGGCTCCAGGCACAGCCAGCCTTATGGGCCCACAGCCAGGCCTGGCCCGGCCACAGGGCTGTGGGAAAGCAGAGGCCTCCCCAGACCCCAGACCAGCCCTGCCCGAGCCAGCGGCGCCCGGCTCTCCTGCCGCATGCACACCGCCGGCCCCCGCCCTGGGCTTCAAGCAGCCATGGCTAACACGGGAAGTGCCAGTCTGATGGCCATTTGGGGGTCACTCCCTGCAGACCTGCGCTGAGACCAAGCAAACTCCAGAGCAGAGCACACAGCACAGGCTGTGCCCCGCCGGGGGAGGAAGGGGGAGGGGGAGGATGTCATCCCCCAGCCCCATCTTCTGAATTTGAGGGGAATCTTGAGAGGATTTAGGGACCAAGCCCAGCCTGAGTGCTCACGGACATCATTCCCCGCGTCCTCCTCTGTCCTCTGCCAAGGAACGGGGCTGCTCCTCCCTAAAGCAGGACATCAGCCGCGCACCCACCACAGGCCCCAGCAGACCCTGGGGTCAGCCACACGCACAAGGGAACCCCTGTCCTGAGCACATGGTGCAGGGGGAAACTGAGGCACGAGGGGCAGAGGAAGCTTGTCAGAGCAAGGCAATGTGCCAGTGGGCCACAGCTCACTGCCCTTCGGCCTACTCCACTCTTACCTCCTCCCCTGGGCTGGGAGCGTGGCTTTATCGCCTCATCTGGGCCTATGTACAGGGGCCCGGCCCAGCCCGGCCCAGCCCAGCACAAGGTGTGGTGCCCAAGAACGCCTCACCTCCTGTGGAGGCCCTGCCTGGCCGCCACCTGCACCCCGCGGTCCCGTTTCTGAGGGGGCGCTTCCATGCTCCCTTCTGGGGCCCGCTCGACTCTAATGTGTGGACACAGGCTGGGCAGCCGGGGCCACAGAGCCGGGCGGCTCCCGCGCTCGGCGGCCTCCCTCGGCCCTCCCATCCAGCCGTCAAGGCTCCTCTGCAACGTGACAGCGCTCGGGTATTTTTAGGTTTGAACCCGCCTCGTGAGGAGACAAGTTATCAATAGCAGCAGTGAAAGGCCTTCTCTTCTTTTCTCCCCATGTCTTTGGGACCTGAGCTGCCTGCACCCATTCCATTCTGCCAAGAGAACACAGGAAGAGCGCGCTGCACTACTCAACTTCTCACCCGGCTTCCTCCCCACCGCGCGGAGTGCAAGGACAGTTCCAGGCTGGCTCCACGCAGCCGCAGCCCTAGCCCACCTCAGCCTGCTGGCAACAGGACGGGGCTCAGTTGGGAAGAGGAATTGGGGGGCATCTGACGTCCCTCCCCCACCGTGGACAAGACCCCCTCAGGGGCTCCATAGGAGCAGCGGCCCCAGCGTTTGTTGAGCATTGACTGTGTGCCTGTGTTTATTGAGCGTTTACTGTGTGCCTGTGTTTATTGTTTACTGTGTGAGCGTTGGGCTAAGTGCCTTAATAGCAGCTCTAGCATTTATTGAGAGCTTACTGTGTGCTGAGAGCCTCTGAACACGTGGGTTTTTGGTTTTTGGTTTTTTTCATTCCCCCACCCCAGCCCCACCCCCGCCTTTCCTCTTCCTCCTCTTGCGGTAGTGCTGTGACCAGCTCACATCCTGGGCTCCCAAGTGCTTCACCATGGAGCCATCCCTCCTCCCCCGCTTCTGCCATCTTATCTTCCAGGCAGGGTCTTGTCTGTACCTGGGCCAGCCTGGGCTGTTTGTGCCTCTGTGCATTGGTGGGGACACCAGGCTGTTGGCTGCGATGACGTCTCACCAACCTGCATGCCCAGCAAGCCTCGAACTGCGATCCTCCAATCTGCACCTCCCAAGTTCCTAGATTACAGGCCGCTGCACCCAGCTCCTGAGTGTACCTTGAGCCTCAGACTTATCACCGATGTGTGGTAATCTGACGGGGATGGAGGGCCCCGGGTGCTGGGGACCCCGAGGCCATGCCAACACCACTTGAGCGTCTGGGGGAAAGGCTTCCGTGGAGATGTGGGTTTGGGAAGACAAGGACAAGCCAGCAGGTCTGTCCTGCTCCGCAGCCTGCCTTCCCCACCCCCTCTTCCTGCTGTGTGTGTCGCCGGAGGCCCTGGGAGCAGAGGCCCAGGGGAGACCCCGGGCTTGTCAGCCTGGGAACCTCACAAGAGGGAACATGCGAGTCACTTGGCTGTCTTTCTTCAGGGCTAGCTAGAGCTCCGTTTCTGAGAAAGCCCAGAAGCCACAGAGCCCCACAAAACAGAAATGTTCTCGTTCCTGTGCCCAGCCCAGGCTGGCACAGGGCACGGGCCTCATCCGGACCTCAGAGCCTAAAGCAGCTGCTGCTGCTCCAGCCCTCACCGATGTCTCTGGCTGGGAAGGAAGTGGAAGGCAGAGGAAGGGCAGCAACACTGCCCTCACCAGATGAGTCCGCTCTCTTTGGGGATCTGTCCCCGAAGACACACCAGGCACTTCTGTTCATGGCTCGCTGGCCAGACTTCCTTCCATACCACTTGGGGCAAGGCAGCAGCCTTTTGGCCGGGCGCTGTGCTGACCTAAATGAACAACGGCTGGGAGGAGAGATTCTGATGGCCACTTTTTAGAAGGGCCTTCCCACTGGCCCTACCCTGGAGACCACTAGAGCCCAGTGCTAGGCCCACCCGCCTCAGGAAGATTCCCAGAAGCCCAGACACGGAGCCCTCTAGAAGCGGCCCTGAGCGCCCACGCTGGCAGGCGCAAGATCATGACGCTGCTGTGCAGACGGGGCAGTGCCGGGTGGCTGCGGCTGGCACGGCCGCCCCGGTTCCCAGCGCTCTCCCCGCGCAGGGCGCGGCCTGCTCTGCGCCCGGCCTGGCGCTGCGCAGCCCTCTCCTGACTGTGTGTGGCGGGAGGGAAGGCTGCGCCCAGGTCTCCCCTCTGCCCTAAGTGAGCAGCTGCCACACACCGGCTCCCCGAGCAGCCCTGGACAGGGGCAGCCCCGCTCTTCCCCCTCTCCCAACCCTTCCGAGGGCTCACTTGGGTGGGAAGGGCATGCGCACATCCATGCGTGGGGCCGGGCGGAGGAGCGGCAGCTGCGCAGGGTTAGATTTAGCTTGCCGGGAGCCAAGTGCGTCGGCTGGAGCCTCTGGCTGGGCCTCGGTGCCAGGACACCGCTGTGTGGGGGTGAAAGGGGCATCTTAAACCCTTGAGGGCTGCCGGATGGGGGCGGGACAGAGCCCAGAGCAGGGGGCAGGGGTGCGGCCCCTTCCTGGAGTCACTGGGGCCCACGAGGGGGTGCTGGCCCCGCCTCCTGGCCCCGCTCCCCACCTGCACCATCCCATAGAGCTGGAGTGATGTTAAGACAGCCAGGCGTTCGGGGCGTCCGGGATTCCCCTGCCCCTCCATCCCCTTCTGGGACGAGGTCAGGAGGGAGGAGCGGAGGGCAGGCGGGGAGACCCGGCGGCGACCCCTGGCCTCGCTGCAGGTGGCTGGGAGCCCAGCTCTCGCTATCTGGGCTCAGCTCCCTTCTCTGCCAATGCCGTCGGAATCCGTAGCGATCTTGGGGCCGGGTCTGTGGTGCTTGGGGGCTCGGCGGAGCCCGGCCGCCCTGTGGAAGGGCCGGCCGAAGCCCCCTCTGTGGACTGGCATGCACCGCCTGCGCCCAGCGCCCTCCCAGCCTGGTGAGGGCCAGGCAGGCGGCTGGGGTGGTTCTGGAAAGAGGTGTGAGGGCCCCGCTGGTGCCACCACCCCTACCACCTCCCTGCTAGCCATGCTAGCACCCAGCACCCCCCCACCGCCTGAAGGAGTCGGGGGTCCGTGCTCACGGGCAGGCGCTGAGCAGACACCTGTGGTCTGCCGGGGTGGGTGGGGGCCGCCCAGGCAGATGGCTTGCGGTGGAGACAGAGCCCTGGTCCCCAGGAGTCTAGGTCTTTTCATTGGCTCCTGGACGTCTGGATGCCCAGGCTCTTGGGGCCTGGGGCAGTGGGTAGGCTGATCAAGGTGGCCAACTCAGAGGAGCAGAGCAGGGCTGAGCCTGGAGCGGAGGAGACAGATTCGATGCCGGCTGCCGGCTGCCAGCTCCCCATCCAGCCGCAGCTGAGGGCCCATCTCCCATCGGTGGACCATGGGGCACACCCAGGTCTTCATCCTGGTGGATGACGAGTCCTCGCAAAAGCTCACTTTTCCACACGGGGCCGGGATGGCGTCTGTGGGGTGAGGTCTCTGAATGACCTCCTCTCCACCAGGACATCCGGGGTGGGAGGGCGCTCCAGGGTGACATGCAGGTAAGTCACGCTAGGCGGGGCCCGCCAGTGGGCGCTGGGCTGCACCCCTGTGTGTCTGGGACATGGCACCTCACTGATCACACATCTAGGGAAAGAGGAGGTTATGTGATGCCAGGGAGAGGCCACGCTGGGCCAGGTTGGGCGGGAGTGTGAGGCAGAGGGCAGGGGCTGGAGATCCAAGGAACGGGCACAGCCCCCCGTGGCCCCCTCCAAGCCTGCAAAAGGCGGGCCCTGGGGCCAGGGCCTGGGCCTCTCCTCCGACAGACCTTGCGCTGCCACTTTCTGCTGCTGGCTGCTGTTGCCCTGCTGGAAATGGAAGGCACAAATGCCTCTTTGCTGGAAAAGTGCGTGTGTGTGTGTGTGTGTGTGTGTGTGTGTGTGTGTGTGTGTGTGTGTGTGTGTGTGTGTGTACTAGGGCTTGGACTCAAGACCACACTCTGCTTGGAGTTTTCCCTCAAGGTTGGTGCTCTACTAAGTTGAACCACAGCTCCACTCTTTTTTGTTTGTTTGTTTGTTTGTTTGGGGGGGGTCCGGTCGTGGGGCCTGAACTCTGGGCCTGGGCACTGTCCCTCAGGTCTTCAGCTCAAGGCTAGCGCTCTACCACTTAAGCCACAGCGCCACTTCTGGCTTTTTTCGTTTTGCTTATGTGGTGCTGAAGAATCAAACCCAGGGCTTCAGGCATGCAAGGCAAGCGCTCTACCACTGAGCCACCTTCCCAGCCCCCACTTCTGGCTTTTTGCTGCTTAATTGGAGATAAAGAAGCTCATGGACAGGGCTGGGAAGGTGGCTCAGTGGTAAAGTGCTTGCCTTGTATACATGAGGCCCTGGGTTCGATTCCTCAGCACCACATAAGCAGAAAAGGCCGGAAGTGGCACTGTGGCTTGTGTGGTAGAGCGCTAGCCTTGAGCTGAAGAGCTGAGGGACAGCGCCCAGGCCCAAAGTTCAGGCTCCACAACTGACAAAAAAAAGAAAAAAAGAAATAAAAAAAAGAAATGTATAAGATGGGAGCGGGGGAGAGGAGGCTGGTGGCTCATGCCTATGTATCCTAGCTAGCTCAGGAGGCTGGAATTGGAAACCAGCCCTGGCAAAGAGATAGAAAAAGAATCTCATGGACTTTCCTGCTTGGGTGGCTTTGAACCACAATCCTCAGATATTAGCTTCCTGGGTAGCTTGGATTACAGGCGTGAGATGCCAGCCCCCCGCGCCCTCACCGGTGCCAACCACAGGAGCCCCTGGAGGTGACAGTTTTTTTTTTTGCCAGTCCTGGGCCTTGAACTCAGGGCCTGGGCACCGTCCCTGAGCTGCTTTTGCTCAAGGCTAGCATCCTACCACTTGAGCCACAGCACTATTTCTGGCTTTTTCTGCTTATGTGGTGCTGAGAAATCCAGGGCTTCATGCATGCTAGGCAGGCACTCTACCACCGAGCCACCTTCCTTGCCCAGGAAGTGCCAGTTCTGTGGCACTACCCCCACCCCCTCAGCACCCCAACATGCTTCAGGGGCCCAGGGACAATGTGCTCCCAGGATTTCTCATGTTCTCAGGTCTTGTGTGTGTGTGTGTGAAGGTTTGTGTGAATGTCAGTGTGTGTGTGTGTGTGTGTGTGTGTGAGTGTGTGTGTGTGTCCTGCAAGTCCTGGGCTCCCTGCTGACCCAGGGACACCAGACCCCTGCCCTCCCAGGACTCTGTGACACCAACCTGCCCTATGGGATGGAGGTGATGGCCTCTTCTAGACACCCCCCCCACTCCGTCCCCACATGTAGACATGCCCAGAGAGCACACAGACACAGCCAGACACACCACACAGCCACACAGGCAGGCAGGCCCCCAGCCCTGGAGCTCAGGCCTCACAGTCCTTCCTTCCTCCCCCCAGGACCAAGACTCTCTTCATTAATGGGATCTGGAAGTCCCGGAGCTAAAAGCAGTGGGAATCCCTCATTCATTATTTTCCTGGCAGGGCTGGTTCCCCAAGGAACCACCCAGATTCACTGCCCTGAATCCCAAGGGACTGCGGGAGTTAAACAGAGCTGCACAGGGTAAACTGAGGCAGCCCCTCCCCAGGGCAGGGCTGGATCAGAGCTTCCCCTGGGGCTCACCATCCTCTGACATATGTGTACACACACACACACACACACACACACACACACACACACACACACACACACACAGAGAGAGCACAACCACCAGCACTGAGGCTTCAGAGCAGCTCAGGTAAGGGGGAACCCAGAGGGGCCTATGGGGTGTCTGGCAGCTGAGACAGGGGACTGTCTGGAAGGGGTGGGGTCAGCCTCCAGGCCCCACCCTCAGCCCTGGCACCAAGGCGGCTGCACCAGGCACCAGGTGGTGGAGGCTTTCTGCCATCACAGTCCTCATCTGCAGACCACCTGCCCCCACCCCCCCCCACACAGGGCGGGGCCTGACGAGGGGTCGGCCTGGCCGGCTGCCCTGCCTGGGCCCAGCCGCCCAACCACCCAGCCTGAGGTGTGCAGGCCAGGCTCACCGGGCACAGGTGCTGTCCGTCTGCTTCAGCCGGACCTGCAGGGCATTCTCTGCCAGAAATGGAGGGAGCCGGGCGACGGGAAGGTGGAGCTCAGGCATGTGCGGGGAAGGTTGAGTTCCGGTGCACTGGGCTGGCGATGGTGGACAGGGAGTAGGCACAGACTTCCCTCCCGGGATGGACACGGCTGTCCAGAGCTGGCCTGCCTGGCCCTCTTGACGGCGACCAGCGGGTCCTTTCTCTCCCTCTCTATTGTGTTTGCTTGTCCTTATTCTGTCTCATTCTGTCCTGGGCTCAGGACAGGCAGCAGAGACAGGAGCTCAGATAAAAGGCCACCAGCTGGCTGAGGGTGGCCAGTGCCCTGCGCCCGGGCCACGTCAGAGACGCAGCCGGCACAGGCTCCCGGGGAGCAGGGATTCCGAGGGCATCCGCTGAGAGACCAGGCCCACGCACCACCATACAGACTCCGAACAACTCTCAGCTGGGCACCATGGTGGACGGGCCGGCCCCATGCAGAGAGGTTCCAGTGTGTGGCAGCCCCTCTCCCTTTTGGGGAGTGTGGGGGGAGGCGGGAGGGCAGGTTAGAGAGGCATGAGAGACCTCAGGACACGCTCCCTGCCTGGGAAGAAAGCCAGCTCAGGGAAAGAGCGGGCAGGAGGCAGCGGCCCTTTGCGTGCCTGGATGCAGCCATGCCTGAACACCTCCGCTGAACGTCTCAGACCTGGGCAACCACAGATGGGCCTTTTTCCTCAGGTCTTCCAGGGGTTTCTGTTGTGTTGTGTTTTGTTTTTTCACTTCCAGCCAAAGGATAGCAACCCTGTCTTTGGACCTCCCGTTCCATCTCCTTCTTAACTCTTGAACCTTGATCTGCCTGGCCTCAAAGACAGAGTCAGACCTAGCTTTTTATTCCAAATTGGTGGCCTCAGACACCATTTTTATCCTGCCCTGGCCCTGAGCTCATCAGGATGCACCCGGAGCTGGCTCAGAATGTCACGGGATTGGGGGGGGGGGAGAGAGACAAGGAACAAAAAAAGAAAGATCTGCATTCCCATATTCAAATGAGCTCTGCAGAGTGAGAGAGAATATCAGGTCCTCTAAGGGGAGGTGCACGCTGGCCCCACGCCCTGGCTGGGCCCCCAGCGGTCACTGGGACTGCAGCTGGCCTTCCATGGCCCCTGCTCCCTCATTACTTCTCATTAGTGAGCCCTGTCCTCGCAGCAGAGGCTGAGCGCCGCGGGCAGCGGCATCGGGCTCGCCCTCCATCAAGGGAGAATGGTCTTTTCTAGCAGAGCAACAGAAGCCAGAGGCAAACGGCCACCCAGGCCGGCACTGGCTAGTCTGAGGGCTGGGACACTCCAGCCCGGGGCGCCTCCACCCAAGGCTCCGGTCACCCGTGGCATGCGTCCTAATGAGTGCCTGGCAATTCAGGCTCAGGGCACTCAAAATGCAGCTCCCGTCACCCCCGCCCCCCAAGCTGCTCCACGCCTCTGTGTGGACGCCAAACCTGAGTCAGATCGGACCAGAGTCCCTGCTTCTCACAGCCATCGAGATCTCCAGTCAGTCTCCCATCTGGGCTGCACAACAGCATCCAACGAACCCCGCCTTCCGTCCTCATCCTGCCGGACAACCCCCCCCCACCGCCGACAGCCACCTGCCCGTCCCCAAATTCCCCCGAGCTCCGCCTCACCCTGAGGACGCGCCAGCATCCTGTCCACACCGTGGGCTGTCACCCTACTTGCCCCAGACCTCCCTCCTTCCCCATGCCTTTCTCTCTGCTCCTGCCTGTTCACATCCCATCCCAAGCTGTGCCCACAGGGGTGGCCCTTCATTCTGGGAGGCAGCTGCTGTGGGATGGCATGTGGACCACACTGCCTGGCCCGTGACCTTGGGCCACTCGGGCCCTTCTGTCACTGGGACACAGCCCCTGGCAGGACACCATGCTCAGGGGAAGTGCCTGCCCTTGGGTATGGACTCCAGATGTGAGCCCTGCCTCATGGCACCAACTCTGTGAGCAGGAGGAGGAAGCTACTCCAAGAGCAGGCACTGTGCCCGGGGGGGGGGCGCTGCTCCCAGAGCAGGCACTGTGCCCGGGGGGGGGGGCGCAGGTTAACACCCACGTGGGCAGTTGGCCACAGGCTGCTCTCCTCCGCTGCTAGGCCCTTTGGGTACTAGGTGCCATTTTAGGGCTGGTGGTCAGACACTGAAGGAGCGGGCTTCAGCAGGTGAGAGCTACGCTCCTGGGCCCGTCACCACCCGCCGTGGCCGCTGCCTCCAGGCTGCCTCGCTGGTCTGGGTGGTTTTATTGACAGGGCCTCTTTGAGGCAGATGTGTTGGGACAGATGTTTGCAGGAGGTACAAAAACTCATGGGTGCCCAGTCTCCTGTCATCGATTTGGCTCTGGCCCAGGGCTCTGTGTCTCCATCTTCAGGCTTTTCCCTCCAGGCCTCTGGCTCCCTTAACTAGGACACCGACCGCTGTCCTTGGACGCATGGAACTTCCCACTGACTACACTCCCTTTTCTACCCACAGCATGGAACTGGAGAGTCACTCCAAGACAGAGTCCTCCAGGACCTGAGCCCCATGAAGCCTGCCTTGTTCCGCTGTCTGCGGGAATAGGGCCGTGCTGGGGCCTTGTGCGGGCATGCGGGCCACACTGGTACATTGACAGGCCTCAGGGGCCCTCCTCCGGACCAGGCCAGCATGCTGGGTTGTGTGTGTAGGCCCCAGGCCTCGTGTAATCCTAGGCAGGCGACCTGCAGGCTCTGCTGGTCCTTCCTTCCCGCTGTCAAGGCTCCTGGAGCTAATGAGGTCACAGGAGTAAGGGCTAGCCAGATCCACAGGGGCGCCCACACAACCACTGTTCTCTTGTCAAACCTCTGGGCTGAGCACTCCCAGGACTCCGGTTCGCCTCCGTTTATGGAAGACCTCCAGGCAGAGAAATTTGGTAACTCATCCTAAGGTCATACCATGGGGTCCCACAGGGCCAGGGTGGAAAATGACCCCTAGGACAGAGTGTGGTCCTCAAGGTGGACCTTGTACTCCGAGTACCTACCGGCTGCAGCAGGGATGACCCACAGACATTCTTTCAACACTGCCCTCGGGGCGACAATCCCTCCCAATAACTGTGGGGGTGGGGGCTGCGTTGGAAGGAAAGACCACCGAGTTTCCCTGCCCAGCTGGCTCTCTGCCCCACTGGCTCTCTGGGGGGTGGACAACAGGCAGGGAAGTCTTTGGGGAGAAAGGTGGGGGAGGGGAGGCAAGCAGACCTCCACCACACCCCAGCCCTTGGTTCTGCTTGGGGTCCCCGTAATTTGCTTGGACTTGAAACATGCATTTTGCAAGTTTCCAGATTACTGACCACCACCAGGACAGTGGTAACTTTGCAAGGACTTTACAGACTTTTGCTGACTGTTCCTCAAGCCTGGATGAGTAGCAATTAGTATTCCCTGTGCCACAGTGGGGTCCCTGGGGCTCCAGGTCATAGGAGCCAGGCCTTCCTGTGGACCTCCACCCAACTCTGTCTCCTGAGGTTGGGTGGTGTGGGGGGTCACAGGACAAGCTGGGGCGGCCTTGGGAGTGAGGGAGGGACAGGACCCAGAGGCAGCTGCGGGCTGGGTCTGTGAACAGCTCTGCCCAGCGCCCCAGGCACAGGAAGGCTGGGAAACAAGGTCTGAGGGGTGAGGGGTCCTTCCAGCCAGTGCCAGGAGCCTGGCATTGGGGCCACCCGTTGGCTGCCTGAGTGGGACAGGTCCTTCCTGCCCAGTGGGTGAACTGGGCTGGGGTGAGTCGGGTCTGGGGGAGTCTGCCAGAAAGGTGGGGGGTGAACTGGGGTGGGTCCCCCTTCTCTCCAGCAGACTAAGCAGTGCCCACCGGCTGGGCTGCTGATCTAGGCTCCTCTGTAACACGCCTGCAGGAAGAAACCCCAGTCTCTGACCCCTTCCCAAAGTTCCCACCGGGCGCTGGGGGAGGGGCAGTCCTCACGTGACCAGAAGCTGCTGTCCGTAAGGGGATACCGGCGCCTCCCCCACCCTCTGCTCCCCCCCCCCAGGCCCCCGCCGCTGGCCACCGAGGAGCGGCGCCGCTTCCCCTCTCCCTCGGGCGCTGTTCCCTGTCTGCTGTCTGCTGTCTGTTCCTCGGTCCCAGCCTGACGCTGGGTGGCTGTTTCCCTGACTGTGGGTGTCTGTGTGTCGGAGCGTGGGCATGTCTGTCTGTCTGTCTGTCTGCGGTAAGCTCTCCGCGTGCCTCCGTCCTTGACCCTGGGCACCTGAGCACGCGGGAGGGGGAGGGAGGCTCCGCGGCTCTCCTCCCCCGCCCCTCCCGCCGGCGCTAACGCCGCCGCCGCCGCCGCCGCCGCCCCGGCCGCGCCCGGAGCGCGGTGACCTCGGCGGCCCGCGGCACCGGGACCACCCCGCCGCGCTGACCGCGGGTCCGCGGCCCGGGCCCCCGCCGCCGGCCGCTCCCGTCCACCGGGGCCGCCTGGGGCCCGCTGGGCGCGCTTCGCTCCCGGCCGGGCCGCTCCGGCTCGTCTCCCTTATGTAACTCCACATCTGTGCGCGCCTCGCCGGTCACCCTGCACTTGCTCTGGACCCCGGCCAGGAGTCGCCCGAGACCCAGGGTCCCGTGCACGGGGGGGGGCGCGAGCCCGGGACGGGGCCGCGCTCGGAGACCCCTCCCCAGCGCGTGGCCTCCGGAGCTGCCTTCCCCGCCACGACCCGTTCGTCCACGCAGGGCGCGAGGAGGGGCCTGGCGGGGCGCGCTCCGCGGCCGGGGCTCACGCCGCCCCCTCCCCACCCCCACAGGCGCCCGGGCCACAGACGAGGGCCGGCCGGGGGTCAGCGGGGCCCAGGGCACGAGGGCAGCGGGACGGCCCCGAGGCCGGGCCCCGGGCGCGGTCTCGGGTGAGCCCCGGGCACACGGTCCGGCCGCGGCGGGGCCGGGCTCCGCGCCAGGCGCCGTGCGTCCCGGGGCCGGGGCTCTAGCCGGTCGAGCGGGCACGCGGCGCTGTCCGTGGTGCTGCCCGCGCAGGGCGGGGCGGGGGCGGGCCGGAGGCGGGGCGAAGGCGCCAGCCAATGGCGGGGGCCCTGCGCGGGGCGCGGGGGGCGGCGGGCCGGGCGCGGGGCGCACTCCGCCGCGCGCGGCGCTCGGGGCGCACGGACGCGCCGGCGGCGGCTGGGGCTCCGGCTGCGCTCCCGCTGCCCGCGGCTGCGGCGGCTCCGATTCCGGCCCCAGCCCCCTCCCCCGCGCCCCGCGCCCCGCGCCTCGCGGCCCGGCCCCGGCCCCAGCCCCGCGGACCATGCGCCCGGCGCCCCCCGGGAAACCGGACCGGGCGGAGAGCCGGCCGAGACCAGGCTCCCGGGCGGGGGCCCCGCGCGGTCGCCCAGCCCTCGGCCCGCGCCCGGCCCCGAGTCTCGGCGCCCAGTGAGCTGCGGGGCCATGGAGCGCGCGCCGCCCGACGGGTTCCCGAACGCGTCGGTGGCGCTGGCGGGAGAGGCGGCGGCGGCGGGCGCGGCGCGCGGCTTCTCGGCCGCCTGGACCGCGGTGCTGGCCGCGCTCATGGCGCTGCTGATCGTGGCCACGGTGCTCGGCAACGCGCTGGTCATGCTCGCCTTCGTGGCGGACTCGAGCCTCCGCACCCAGAACAACTTCTTTCTGCTCAACCTGGCCATCTCCGACTTCCTCGTGGGTAAAGCCCCCCGACCCGGCGCGCCGCCGAGCCCTGGGGCGCCGAGTCCGGCCGGGGGCTCTGCCGGGGGAGCGGGCGTCAGGCCCCGCGGGGCGGGGGGCGCCGGGAAGTTCCCGGCCTCCCGGGCCGCGGGACGGAGCGGAGGAGGGGCGCCCTCCGGGCGGGGCCGGGGCCGCGGCGCCCCGGCCAGACAAAGGCTGCGGCGGACTCGGGACGCGTGGGGTGGGGGGGATGGCGAGGCGAGGGGCGCCCTGGGCGCGGCGGGGAGGGGGACCTGGAGCGCGGGGCCGGGGAAGGGGCGGCGGGGAGGGCGGCCCGGGAGACGCCGAGGCGCGCGCTCACGTGTCCGCGTCCTGCTGCCGACGGGGGGCGGGGCGCAGGGAGGGGGCCGAGCGCCAGACACCTGTTGGGGCTGCGAGCTGCGTCTTCCAGACGCTGGGAGCCGGTTTTGGCGGTGGGAGCGGCTGGGGCGGCAGCCAATCGCCCTTTAAGCCAGGAGAAAGGCTGTTTTGGCTTCTCAGCAGAGGAACAAGGCTGTCCAACCGCCAGGATAGGGGCTGGGAAGGAGGAAAAGATTCTTTCCTCCTCCCTTTGCAGGCTGAGAGGGCTGAGCAGAAGCCGGAGCTCTGGTCTTAAGATGCTCAGAGATCCCCTGCCTGAATCCTCCCTCCTGCCCCCTCCCCCCAAGTCAAAGAGACTGGGGGGGGGGGACGACGACGACTGGGGGCCGTGCTGAGGCTGAAGGCTGGGACCCCAAAAGTTGTGTCCTGGAGAGGGTACGATAAGGGTCGCTGGTCCTTGGGTGCCTGTGTCTGCTCCCACACAGGGCTCACCCCACTCCCCTTCCGGCCGTGGTCCCACACAGTCCTCCTCTCCCCTCAGGTGCCTTCTGCATCCCGCTGTACGTGCCCTACGTGCTGACGGGCCGCTGGACCTTCGGCCGGGGCCTGTGCAAGCTGTGGCTGGTGGTGGATTACCTGCTGTGCACGTCCTCCGTCTTCAACATCGTGCTCATCAGCTACGACCGCTTCCTATCCGTCACCCGCGCCGTGAGTCCCGTGTCGGAACCGGGGTTCATGCCTGCGGAGGGTGGTGTGAGGTGGCCGTGGGAGGGATTGGGAGGTGGCGGCCACTAGCCACTTCTGAGTTGTGGGCAGGTGCTCAGGGGTTGGTCCTCACTGGCCTCCAAGCTGACATGTGCAGGTTTTCCATCTGGTGCCACTTGGTGGCACTTGGAATCAGATGTTCCTGCAGGGAAGGGCCCACAGTCCAGCCTCGGCGCCGGAGCACGCTGCGTCCCTGGCGTTGAGTATCTGTGTGTCTCTCACGTGTGTGCATGTGGTGGTGAACACCTGGCCCCAGGGAAGCAGGCTGAAGGTTCTGGTTGCCCAGGCTCCTCTTGGTAAGACTGAGGAGCTGCCGTGAGTTAGCTCTGGACCTGCAGGACTCACGGCATGGGAGCGTGGCGGGCGCTGTGGCGTGAGTTTGCAGCAGCTCCCTCCCCGCCTCCTGGCGGGTGGCAACCCGAGGGCGCTCCGGCCACCCTGTGCCAGGGGAGCAGGTTTCCTTTGAGCCTGGGAAGGCTGAGCCGTGAGCACCAGCCTGGAGTCCTCCTGAGCTGTTCAGTGGTGCTCTTCTTACACCTCCTCCAGCCACCAGGAAAGCAGGACAGTCGTGGGGCTGAAGTGAGATGAAATGAGGTCACACCCAAAGGGCGCCCGGCACGGAGCTGGCGCATTGAGGCCCCTCGCTGACCTGTGGTCAGCAGTAACCGGTCACCTGCAGGGTGCCCAGTGGGCAGCCTCAGGCCGCTCTCGGGCCCTGTCCCCTCCTCCCCAGGCGGTCTACCTGAGGCAGAGCCCGCGGCCCCTCCCGCCGCTCTGCCGTGCTGCCAGGTTGCTCTGTGCCCTTGGAGGGTGGAGATGTTGCTCCTTCGCAAGTACTTACTGACTCGACCTTGGCTACCCACTCTTCTTCCAGAGCCGTTGACACGGACGGGGGTGGGGGTGGGGCTGGGGGTCTTCAGAATGGATATTGTCGTTCTCGCACCTCCAACCCCCCTGGTTGGGGAGCACCAAGTGGAGGCAGAGACAGGTCCTCCCTGTAGGCACAGCAGGGCTCTGCAGACGGCTCGGGCTTACACGATGCCGCAGCCACACGCCTGGCCCGGGGGTGGGGACACGTGGATTGACCAGGAGGGTCTGAGGCTCGAGGAGGGTGTGCAGGGCAGGGGCTGGCCAGGGGCACAGGCAGGGGAGGGGGAGGGGAGCACTGCTGCAAAGAAGAGGCCTCCCGAGCCCCTAGCCCTGCTCACCGCCCCGCGTCCCGCGCAGGTCTCCTACCGGGCCCAGCAGGGTGACACCCGGAGGGCAGTTCAGAAGATGGCGCTGGTCTGGGTGTTGGCCTTCCTGTTATATGGGCCGGCCATCCTGAGCTGGGAGTACCTGTCCGGGGGCAGCTCCATCCCTGAGGGCCACTGCTACGCCGAGTTCTTCTACAACTGGTACTTCCTCATCACCGCCTCCACGCTGGAGTTCTTCACACCCTTCCTCAGCGTCACCTTCTTCAACCTCAGCATCTACCTGAACATCCAGAGACGCACCCGCCTCCGGCTGGACGGCGCCCGCGACGCGGGGCCCGAGCCCCCGCCCGAGGCCCAGCCCTCCACGCCTCCGCCGGCCCCGGGCTGCTGGGGCTGCTGGCCCAAGGGGCAGGGCGAAGCCGTGCCTCTGCACCGGTACGGGGCGGGCGAGGCCGGGCCTGGGCCCGAGCCCGGGGATGCTGCACTCGGGGGCGCCAGCGGCGGGGGCGCCACGGCCTCGCCCACCTCCAGCTCTGGCAGCTCCTCCCGGGGCACCGAGAGGCCGCGCTCGCTCAAAAGGGGCTCCAAGCCGTCGGCATCCTCGGCGTCCCTGGAGAAGCGCATGAAGATGGTGTCCCAGAGTATCACGCAGCGCTTCCGCCTTTCACGGGACAAGAAGGTGGCCAAGTCGCTGGCCATCATCGTGAGCATCTTCGGGCTCTGCTGGGCCCCGTACACGCTGCTGATGATCATCCGGGCGGCCTGCCACGGCCGCTGCATCCCCGACTACTGGTACGAGACGTCCTTCTGGCTCCTGTGGGCCAACTCGGCGGTCAACCCCGTCCTCTACCCGCTGTGCCACCACAGCTTCCGCCGGGCCTTCACCAAGCTGCTCTGCCCCCAGAAGCTCAAGGTCCAACCCCACGGCTCCCTGGAGCAGTGCTGGAAGTGAGCCGGCGGCCCAGGCCCCCCCATTCGTGCCCCTTGCACCCGATCTCCTGGGCGACCCTTTCTCCCAGCCCAGCCCTCCACACACCCTGTCTGCGGCCCACCCTGAACACAGTGGCCTCTCTTAGTCATCTGTCACGCAGTGGGGACATTGGTGGGCTGGCTTGGGGCCTCGCTGAACTGGTGTGGGGGGGTGGGCCCCGACCTCCTCCATCCTGCTTTCCCCCCAGAGGGACGATGCAGGAGCACGGAAGTGCCGTGGCCAGTGGCGTCCACCTTTCGCACATCGCAGTGGAGCTTTCCCCAGAGTGGATGCTGTGTGTGTGCTTCAATCCCTGCCCACGCACGTGCCCACGCACCCGCATCCCGCCCCCCCCCCCCGCACCGTGCCGGCTGGGGACGCTGCCTCTGCTGCCTCTGCTCGCGCTTCAGCCCAGGCCCTGGCTCCTGCGTCCCTCTTTCCTCTGACTCTGTCCCGTGAAGTCACAAGTGCCCCGGGAACCTCGAAGCCGTTCTCTGCTTTTCCATTCTGGGTGTTTTCAGGAAGATGAAGAAGAAGAAAACACGTCTGTGAACTTGATGTTCCTTGGATGTTTAATCAAGAGAGACAAAATTGCCGAGGAGCTCAGGGCTGGATTGGCAGGTGTGGCTCCCACGCCCTCCTCCCTGTGCAGCGGCTTCCGCCTGAGCTGCACCAGCTGCGCCTGCCCGCCCCGCCGGCCCAGGGCCAGGGCCCCGGCCACAAGGCTGCTCCACTGCCCAGAGCCTGCTCCGCCCCTCCTGCTCCGGGAGAATGTCTTGGGGGTGGTTGGGTCCCGGCGGGGGGGGGGGCGGGGGGGCGGGGGAGGGAGGGCTGCTTCGCTGTGTCCCGTGCGCCCGTCTCAGGCACTTGCATGCCGTGCTGCCCGCGTGCCCGCTACGCTGCCCCTGCCACCCTGAAGTCACAATAAAGTGTATTTTTTTATTGGTGCTGATTCTTGAGGAGTCTGTGGGGCGGGTGGAATGCAGGGCTCGGGAGGCGCTGGGGTGAAGAGGTGAGGTGCAGGCAGTGGTGGCGCTCCCCATCACGGAGGACCAGAGGGGGAGGAGGGGGGCCTGCCGCCCAGGGCTTCTCCCGGGAGCATGGTGCCTGCAATGCCCGCACAGGGCCCCGCACCCCTCAGGGCCAGGGGGCGGGGGGCGGGGGGCGGGGGGGAGGTGGCGCCGAGAGGGGCTCCCCCAGCCTTGGCATGTGGACCCACTCCCAGAAGTGTGGCAGCAGTTGGTGGCACACCTCAGCCTTCACCTGGAAGGCAGCTCTGGGCCTTGCACACCTCAGGGTGCGGGGCGGACACAAGCCGTGCCCTGTGCATGCACTCAGAGGAACTCAGGAAAGCAATGGTGGGAGACCAAGGGGTCCCGGGAGGGCTGCTCGGCCAGGGCTGCCGCTGGGCGGCGTGTGGAGAGGGGGGTGTGGAGAGGGGGGTGTGGAGAGGGGGGTGTGGAGAGGGGGGTGTGGAGAGGGGGGTGTGGAGAGGGCGGATGCGCAGAGCACCGCCCGCGCTATGCCTCGGGGCAGGATGCTGCTGCAGGCTGGGACAGTGGCAACAAGCAGACAGTGCCCCTCCCCCTTGCAAACAGGACAGCGTGCTGGCCCTGCTGCTGGACTCGCCAGACCTGGCCTGACCTGCCGCCTCCCCTGAGGGGCCCCGCCTCTCCTCCCTGGGGTGGGGGCGTCCTGTCGGTCCATGGCCACTCCACGGGCCAGGCCCCCTGGCTCCTCCTCAGGACAGAGCAATGTCCTGTGCACGACAGAGTTTCACGATGTCTCAGATTCCCAACTCTTCAAGGAATCCAGCCCACAAAACCCCTCCTGCTCCAAGTGCTCCACGCCCCACAGCGGGGCGCACCTGTGTCCCTACACCCCAACGCTTCCCTTAACCCAAGCTCAGCCCGCCCCTCCAGCTCTCCTTCCCACTCCTGATTGTGTGTGCATGTGTGTGCGTGTGTGTGCGTGCCAGTCCTGGGGTTTGAACTCAAGGACTCAAGCTCTTGCTTAGCTTTATTGCGCAAGCCTGGCACTTCCCACTGGGCTACATCTCCACTTCTAGCTTTGGCTAGTTAATGGGAGATAAGAGTCTCTCAATTTGTCTGCCCAGGCTGGCTTTGGACTGTGAGCCTCAATTCTCAGCCTCCTGACTGGCTAGGATTACAAGCGTGCGTCACCAGTGCCAGACCCACTTTGGGTTTGGATTCTGTCTCCCTCTGGCTCGGACAGGCCCCTCTTCTTGGGGCACGACACAGGCCACTCCTTCCTGACCGGAGGGGAGGGGAAGCCTGGAGATGTGGGCCTCACTCCGTAATTCCCACCCCAGCCCCGGGGCTGGGCCTGTCCTCAGGGCGAGAAGCCTGAGTTCTGGGCACTGAGCGTGGAAGGCAGAGGCCGCCTTCTACAGGCAGACGCTGCTCTGACCCGGAGGCCTGTGGGGAAGCCACGGTCCTGGGCTTCGCTGGCCCCGCACCACCCAGCCGGGCCTCCCTGGGGGCAGGCAGGTGTCTGTCCCACAGCCCAGTGTCTGGGGAAGGACAAAGAATTGCTCGCCCCAGCAAAGGGCCCTTTCTGGCGACAGCACAGCCAGAGCCCTGGCTGCCCCGCTGCCCAGCCCCACTAAATGGCTACAAATTGGAGGATAAAAGCGCAGGCTTTCAAGCAATTTTGCCTTCAATCTCTGGAAACTGCCGCTCCCAGAGCCGCTGCGTGGGGACAGAGGAGGAGAGAAGAAAGACACGGAGCCTATTGGGCCCCACGCGTCTGCAGCAAACAAACAGCCGAGGGGCTGTCTGCCATCCCAGCCTCTCCTGCAGTCCCAGCCCTGGAGGAAACAAAGATGCAGCTGGGGCCCCGCCGCACAGCTGCTGTTTACTGAGCGCCTACTGTGTACCACGCAGGCAGCAGGGGGCCTGCCCTGCAGCCGGAGCCACACCCGCACTGGCGCTGCTGGGTCCTGTGGGGAAGCTGCTCCTGTGCGGCCGCTGGCCCGGCTCTCTGTCGCCCTTGGAGTGGGGAACACCGCCCTGCAGCCAGCTGGGCAGGCCTCGTGGAGGGCCTCAGGGCCAGAGCCTGCCTGGGCCCCGCTGACTGGGCAGGCGTTGGCTGCTTGTGTTGCTCTCCTTGCCTGCCCCGCGCTCGCTCTGGGGTGTCCGCTAGGGAAGGTTCTGGGCACAGGCTGGCTGCAGGGGGGAGGGCTGTCTTCCCAGTCTGAGCGGGAGCTCCAGAGCGCCCGGTTCTGTTCTGCACACGGGTGAGCCCAACCCGTCCTTCTGCGGAAGGCCAGATCACGGGGAGTGAGGACTACCAGAGGGACGGACGGCCGCGTGGCCCTTGCCAGGCCGGAGCCTCCCGGCCCTCCCGGTGCTCCTGTTCCCCCCGCCGCTGTGGCTGGGCTCCGAGGCACAAAGAGCCTTCCACTGGGCAGCGGCTGAGGCCTCAGCCCCGAGGGGCGCCTGCCCACTGCTCTGCAGACGGAGGGCAGCAGGGATGCTGGCCCCTCTCCTGTCCCCTCTGCTGTCCCTCCTGGCACCTGCAGGAAGCCAACGCCAATGCCAGGCTTCACCTAACCCAGCTTCTCTCTGCTCATCTCATTCTTCCTGCACCTACTGTGTGCTGGGCACCGCAGGGTGGCCAGGACTGTGCCGGGGACCAGGGCCCCCGGGGCGGTGCCAGGCAGGAGGATCCCCAAAATAGGGAACAAAGTGGGCATCTGTGAGGACTCTGGGAGTCCTGGAACCAAGCCCCAGCTCTGCTCATCTCAGCATGAAGCACTTACTGAGCACCTACTGTGTGCGCTCCATTGTTTGGTTGAAGAAAGGAGGCAGGAAAGCAGCCCGCTTTCTATGCACCCCTGTGGAGTCCCAGCGTGGGGACAGAGAAGGGAGGCATGCCAAGGCGTCATGGGCCAAGGTCATAGAAAGTACTCTTGGAAGGGCCGGGAGGACCTGCGGTGTGGGGTGTGCCCCAGCCTCACCCCAGCTCTGCTCAAGGCTGGGAGTAAAACACAGGTTTCCCAGGGGTTCCCCAGCCCTCCACCTTCCTATTCCGGCAGGCAGGAGAGACCAGGAAGGCGCCCCGCACCTCAGCTTTTTCCTCCAAAGCATGGGCTCAGGCCTGTGGGCGGCCAGGCCCAGTGTGGGCCCCTAGCGGGCTGCAACTCTGCAGCCCCCCCTCCCTCCCGCCCCCCTCCTCCCTGGGCAGGAAGTGGCTCCTCAGCCGGTGCAGGCCTCCCTGCCATTACCCAAATTGCTCCATTGTTGGCTGTGCGGCTGTGCACCTGCTGACAGCAGACAGCAGACAGCGCTGCGCTAACCTGTCATTAAGTGCCTGGGTCCCACCTCCTGCAGGCGGGAGGACCACAGAAGGCTGGGGGCAGCTGGGCAGTTCCCACTGCCCCGGGCCTCCAGGGGGTCACGTTCTCCCCACCGGCTCCTCCCCCGCCTGCCTCACCGGTGCAGGGCAGACACAGAGCTGGGGGAGGCTGGACGCAAGTTCCAGGCCACACGTGGCTGTGTGGCCTAGGGTCCCTCGGTGCCTGGGGCCTCCTGTTCCCCCCCCCCCGCCCGGTGCAGGCATGGGGCTGCACTGGGGACATGTGGCGGGGGGAAGCTGAGCAGGGTTCTGCGCCTGCCTGGGAAGGATTGCCACGTGCTGGTCAGGAGGAATGTGCATGGACCACAACAGCAAGGTGACACCACATCTCAGACCCCATTCGGATCCCTGTCTCCAAACGCAAATAGTCCTCCAGTAGAGAGGCTCTGGGATTTCCGTTTTGCAGATGATGCTCCTGACCAACGTCACATAGGAAGATTCCCCGTTACCAATAGTCACCGTGACCCCCAACCTCATGGAGACAACTTATTTGGCACACAGTTTCAGAGAGGAGAGGCCGCCGTGGCAGGGAGGGCGTGGTGGAGCGGAGGGCTCACATTACCTTCACCTGCCAGCCAAGAGAGGAGGTGCAGGAGGAGCCTGGAGAGATGCCGTCCTCCAGGACACGGTTCCAGGGGCCACCTTCCTCCATCGATTATTACTGTGTGTGTGTGGGGGGGGGTCTGTCTGTCTGTCGTGGGATTTGAACTCTGGGCCTGGGCACTGTCCCTCAGCTCTTCAGTGCAAGGCTAGCGCTCTACCACTTGAGCCACAGCATCACTACTGGTTTTCTGGTGGTTTATTGGAGATCAGAGTCTCATGGACTTTCCTGCCCGGGTTGGTTTTGAATCGTGATCCTCAGATCTCAGCCTCCTGAGTAGCTAGGATGACGGGTGTGAGCTACCAGCGCCCAGCTTTCTTCCTCCAGCTAGACCCAACTTCCCATCTTTTACCCGTCCAATACTGCTATCCAGTGAGGGATGAGCCACTCATTAGGTGAGAATGACTCTTATTTTTAGGTTAGTCACGTCCCAAAAGTCTTGCAGCTGGTAACAAAGCCCTCACATTGCTCAAAAGTTTAAATTCAGTGTGACATTGTCCAAAAGCAATGTACTCTTGCTGGGCGCTGGTGGCTCATGCCTGTAATCCTAGCTACTCAGGAGGCTGAGATCTGAGGATCACAGTTCAAAGCCAGCCTGGGCAGTAAAGTCCATGAGACTCTCATCTCCAATAAACCACTCAAAAACCAGAAGTGGTGCTGTGGCTCAAGTGTAGAACACTAGCCTTGAGCTGAGGAGCTGAGGGACAGTGCCCAGGCCCAGAGTTCAAGCCCCATGACCGACAAAAAAAAAAGAAAAAAAAAGAAAAAAAGAAATGTACTCTTTACCTGACTTATGTACATCACCTTTATAATAACAATAATAATTTTTTTGGGGGGGTCCGGTCATGGGGCTTGAACTCTGGGCCTGGGCGCTGTCCCTCAGCTCTTCAGTTCAAGGCTAGTGCTCTACCACTTGAGCCACAGTGCCACTTCCAGCTTTTTTTTTCTGCTTATGTGGTGCTGGGGAATCGAACCCAGGGCCTCATGCATGCAAGGCAAGCGCTCTACCACTGAGCCACCTTCCCAGCCCCACAATAAAAAAATTTTTAAAGTCTAAATTCAGGGCTGAAGGCCTGGCTCAAATAGTAGAGCACCTACCTAGCAAAAGCTCCTAAGTTTAAAGCCTAGTATCATCCAGGTGGCCAGTAACTCACACCTGTAATCCTAGCTACTCAGGAGGCTGAGATCTTAGGATTGCAAAGTCAGCCCAGACAGAAATGTCCCTGTAAAGTCTCTGTAAGACTCTTATCTCTAACCACTCAAAAACCAGAAGTGGAGCTGTGGCTCCATTTTAGCAAAAAGAGCTCAGGGACAGCGGCCAGGCCCTGATGAACTCATGAACAGCCCTGTGGCTGACCAAAAAGAAAAAAAAAAAAAAGTGCAGTATCATTAAAAAATCAAGTCCAGCCAGGCATTAGTGGTTCATGCCTGTAATCCTAGCTGAGATCTGAGGGTCACAGTTCAAAGCCAGATCAGGTAGGAAAGTCTGTGAGACTCTTATCTCCAATAAACTACTTAGAAAAAGCTAGAAGTGGTGTCATGGCTCACATGATAGAATGCTAGCCTTGAGCATAAAGAGGCTCAGGGAAAATGTCCAGGCCCTGAGTTCAAGCCCCAGGACTGGCAAAAAATAAATAAAAATTTAAAAAGTCCAAATTCATAGTCTGCTTTGAGACTCAAGGCAAACACTTAGCTGTAGATCCTGTTAGATATAAAACAACATACTTCCAGTACACAGTGGCCCATTCTAAAAGGGAGAAATGAGTTAGGAGGGAAGGATGGGGCCCAAGCAAGACCAGGACACCTGGCGTCCTAAAACCAGTCTTAGGCTCAAAACTTCAGGGTCACACATTAGGTTGGCCACTCACTGCTATGTTGGGGGCCACACAATGAAGGGCGGAGAAAGATTTCTTCCTGGCATGAGCAGCCATGTAATGAATCAGTCAAGTAACACATCGGCTGTCTTCAGGACACCGGCATGAGCTGGAGGTTTAAACAGACAAAGAATTGGAAGCAAAGGTGAGAGAGGGCTGCATGATGCATCCCAGCTTCCAGGCGCTTCCTCAGCCTGTGTGGTCAGAGGTGGCCAAGTGACCTGACTGTCCATCGTAGGATCCGGTCGGGAGCTCAGGTCACTGGCTCTGCTGCCCAGATCTGTCCTCACAGGTGGCACTGGAGCAGGCGGCCGGGACCGCATCGCTGCGTGGCGCGGCAGTCCCAGCGCTCCGGTTCAGAGGTCACCGCGTCACAGTTGCGGTGCTGCATCCCCTCACCTGGTCTCCGGCGGGACCTTGGGCCCCGATGAGGAGCTGCCAAGGTCCGCTGAACCACGTGTTCAAGATCCATGTCACCCCTCAAGGTGCATGCTGTGTGCATACTCGTATTCAGTGCAAGCCTGGTCTTCTACTATGGTGGAATATGCACACTTTTAGGCGCCTGCTCTATCTGCTGCAGTCAAGTTCACGGTGGAATATGCACACTTTTCGGCTCTATCTGCTCCAGTCAAGTCCACGGTGTGGCGTAGCCGCCACCACGTCCTTTTGGGACAATTCTCATCTTCCAACAGGCACCTGCGGCCCATTGTGCACCGGGTCCTAGCGGGCTCTCCGCGCGCAGCCGCAGCTCACCTCTGAAGACACGGCCATCCTCCTGCCCTCGCGGGCCCTCTGCCTGTGGCGGAGGAACCCAGCCTCTCTCCAGCTCCAGTACGGCACTTCATGAATGCCACATAAACAAGCACAGCAGGGCACCTGCAGACGCTGCCGTGCTGCTCGCCCAGCTCCCAGCCGCCCGCAGAACGCAGCTCGCTGAGCTCATTCCCGCCGCTGTCTAGCGGCGCCTCCCTCTTGCCTCCAGCTGTGTCCCAACCATTGGACATCTTAGCACATGCTCAGCACGTGTGTGTGAGAGCAGGGGCCACTGTCCTCAGCGTGGGCACGGACCTGCATGGTGAACCCGGGCCACAGTGGTCTCACAGGCCAGGCTCAGGGGCACGCAGCCGCAGCGGTGCCTGTGCTGCGAGGGGCCACGTGGCGGGCTGGCTTCGGCTTCGCAGCTAGGAGCGCCCATGGGGTGTCTGGGAAGGGCATTTGGTCACAAGCTCAGCATCAGGAAGCTGTGGCATGGGCGTGCCCTCAGTGTACCCGGGGACCCGTGGGCAAGGCAGCAAGGGCCGGGAGGCAGAGCTGTGAGCGTATGAAAGTGGGGGGGGGGAATTCACCACGTGCAGGCTGGGCAGCGGCCATGTGGGGTTCAGCACGGACGGTGCGCGGGCACTGGCTAGATGGCTGGGCTCTGGGTGGCTCTGGGGCAGAGAGAAGTAGAAGACTCGTGGCTGTCACCCGGTGCAGGTCACAGTATACACACCACGTGAGAACGAGGAGGCAGGGCAGAGCTGAGTAACACCCCCAAATCCTCATCCTTCCAAAACTTCAGGAGTAAGCCCCATTGGTCCAAGTGGCCGGATAAGGACCTGGACGGAGAGTGGCTCTAACGGCTGGCACACTTAGGAAGAGGCTGAGCCACCACAGGGGTATGGCCAGTTAGAGGCACACCTGGGATAAAGCAAGACCTGCTCTCAAAAGAAGGGGGGGACAACAGATGGGCATGGAGGGAGATCGTACAGAAAGTGAGTCAGCCACAAGCCAAGGGGTCCGGGCTGCCAGACACTGGGCAAGACAGAAAGAACCCTGAAAGCTGGGGACAGGAATGCGTCGCTGGGGCTCCGGGGGAGAGACAGCTTCTGCTGTTTCATGCTTGGACGGCCCTCTCCACCTCCACCGGGGAGCCAGCTAGGCACGGCCTTGGGTCTGGAGAGCAGACGGAGAGCCGCAAGGTCCTCCCAGGCCTTGGGGGCGCCGCCCCCCAGGGCAGGGCCCGCTGAGGGCACCCGGACACCCAGGATGGGAGGCAGGGCCCACTCCCCAGGAGCAGCCATGGCGCTGCGGCTGCCGGGCAGCTGGATCACAAGCCCCGGCTCACGCAGCAGCACATGTATCAAACCAGGAACTGTGGTCCCGCTCCCGCTCCCATCTGCGGAGGTCAGGGGACTCCCCTGGTGTGGGCCAGGATCTCATTTCTCTGGAGCCCTGTAGGGCCCTTGCTTTCTCAGGCCTTTCATATAAGTCCCTGGAAACACAGCAAGTGTGTTTTCCTCTGTGTCCATCCACAGGAAAGCAATAGAGTAGGTGTGAACCTCTAGGCACCAAGACAAGGGAAAGTGGACAAGAGCCCAAACCTAGAACAAGTCATGTTAGTGAGGTAAGGCGAGCTCAGAGACACGGACAGTGGGTGTTTCTCTCCTATGTGGAAGCTAGATCTAAAATACACTGGGACATGATCAACTGCACAGGACTCTAGGAATTCACACCCAGTGAGACCAAGGAAGATGCTCTTAGGAGAGCATCACAAAGGAGCAAGGCCTCTGTGCCTCTAACCGTAGAAAATAATATTTATTGAGGGCTGGGAAGGTGGCTCAGTGGTAGAGCGCTTGCCTTGCATGCATGAGGCCCTCGGTTCAATTCCTCAGCACCACATAAGCAGTAAAAGCCAGAAGTGGGGCTGAGGCTCAGGTGGTAGAGCACTGGTCTACAGCTGAAGAGCTGGGGGACAGCGCCCAGGCCCAGAGTTCAGGCCCCACAACTGACCAAAAAAAAAAAAAAAAAAAAAAAAAATATATATATATATATATTGAAATGAACTCCAGGAAATGGAAATAAGAGGTTTTTTCTTTGCTTTGTTGGTTGTGAGGCTTGAACTCAGAGTATGAGCCCTTTCCCTGAGCTTTTTTGCTCAAGGCTAATGCTCTACCACTTTGAGCCACAACTCCATTTCTGGTTTTCTGGTGGTTCATTGGAGATAAAAGTCTCACAGATAGTTGTGTGCCAGTGGCTCACGCTTATAATCCTAGCTACTCAGGAGGCTGGGATTTGAGGATCTTAGTTCAAAGCCAGCCCGAGCAGGAAAGTCCATGAGACTCATCTCCAATGAACCACCAAAAAACCAGAAGTAGTGCTGTGGTTCAAGCGGTAGAGCGCTCACCTTGCGCTGAAGAGCCGAGGTACAGTGCTCAGACCCAGAGTTCAAGCCCCATGACCAACAGAAAAAAAAAAAAAAGTCTCATAGACTTTCATGCCCCAACTGACTTTGAACTGTGATCCTCAGATCTCAGCCTCTTGAGTAGATAGGATTACAGGCGTGAGCCACCAGTGTCCAGCATTGCTTTTGTTTTGTTTTCTTTTTGTTTTGTTTATCTGTGTTGGAGAGAAGAAGGAAGGCACAGAAATGGAGGGACAAAGGGTGAACAAATATAGCAGCGGTACTAGACACTATGTAGAAAATGAACTATACAACTTGTAGGTGGGGACAGGAGGGAAAAACTGGGAGAGAGCCAGGGAAGGGATGACATTGTCCAAAAAGAAATGTACTCATTACCTGACTCATGTAACATCGCCTTTATAATAACAATTTTAAAAAGAACCCCAGCAAGCTAGGAGCCGAGCTGGTAGTAGCTGTGAAGTGCTGAGAGCAAAGACACCCTGTGTCCTGGCACCTGGTTAGACCTGACGCTCGGCTCCTAGAGCAGGTGGTGGGATCTGCAGTGAAGACTCCAGCCTGAGGGAAAGCAGAGGGCAGAATGCTGGCAGACTTAGAGACATCCTTATTCTGGGCCCAGGCCCCTTGCTTCAACCCTGCATCCAGAAAACCCAGGTCGGATGACCTCTCCCAGCAGATGGTCCACAGAACCACTGGATGGTGACTACCCACAGGGCAGATGCACTCAGCCTGGAGACCCAGCGGCCCCCGGCTGGGGCGGCACGACCCCACAGGCCAGGGCTTGTTGCTGGACGGCAGCTGCGTGCTACCTGCCGGGTACTGGCCTGCATCCCGAGAGAAAAGCCACCAAGAGAGGCCGGCCTGCTGAGGGCCTATGGGGACAGATGTTGCAGGCCCAGAAAAACTGCCGACGCAGACTGCAGGCAGCACAGACCTCAGGCCACTGTGCCGAGCGGGGGTGCTGGCCCACCACGGGACAGGTCAGCCATGTCCCAGATGGGCACTAGAAAGACATCTCCGTGGAAATGGCCTGGAGAACGGGCAGCACCGCTGCTCACAGGAGGCGGGCAGCGTCGCCGCTCAGGGCTCAGGGCTGCGAGCACCACCTGACTTTACAGCCTCCGAGGAAGAGACGCGAACGTACCCAGAATCTGTTACGGTGCCTCGTTCGTTCCACAAAGAACTGTTGCATTTCTTGGGGTCAGGTTCTCTGAGGCCACGGGGGACAGCCCGGAAGCAAAGCCATACTGCGGGTCCCAGTCCCCGCTGCCTATGGCCGTCCCTGAGTTGGGAAGGCAGGAGGCACGCCCGCGGGGCATCAAGTGGACCCTGGGGAGCAGGGGATGGGCAGGTGGGGTTTCCCTCTTGGAAACTTGCTAGGTGGGCAGGGGGTGCTGTACCTCCCGAGTTGTACCCCCCATTGGTCCGTTTTAGAAGGGAGACTTCATCACGTGGGAGGCACTCAGCCTGGAACCCACGCTTGGCAACTCCCTAAGCTGAGGCAGCCGGAGACACAGCTTTCCTTGTTGGTGCTTGCAGCTGTAGAGCCCGACCGCGCTCAGCTCACTGATGGGCGCGGCGCTCCTGTCACTGGCGGTGTCCTGTCCGTCCCTCGGCGACCTCGGTGGCGTGTGTGGTGAGGAGATTGCGGGCAGGGGCTGGTGAGTCCAGGACAACACTGCGACCTGCGTGTCAGGAGGCAGGGCGGCCGCGGCGGCTGGGGGTGGGCAGGGCGGGCCGGGGTCAGGCGGGCGGGCTGAGTGCCCCCTCCCCAGAGCACGGGGCGCACAAAGATGAAAGCGGGGGATAATTAATGCTCTCAGGCCTGGCTTGACGACAAACCCTTTGTGGCGGCCTGAAAGAGAAAGCAATAGACGCCAGACCCACCCCGGCCTCTGGAACACCAGGACCTTTGAAATCAGAAGACATTAAAATAAAGCTCGGGGTAAAAGGACCTGGTGTTCTAGTTGCAGATTTGATGTTAGATCAAAACTGGATTGCTCCTGAGAGCTGAGGCGCCGGCTTATTATTTGAGGTAGCCCAAGCTCAGTACACACAAGGACCAGCCTCCTGGGGCACGCCTGGTGGCGGCCTGCCCAAGACCCCGGTGGCCAGCTTTCCCTGTGGTCCGCGTCTCCCCAAAGGTGGAGGGTCTCCGTTTGCACTTGCACCCTCCACCTCATTTCTGAAGGCCCTCAGGGACCACAGAGGACCAGGCTGGGGGGCAGGGGGGGGGGTAAGAGGGTGCAGGTATCCTTGTCCAACGCTACCTGTGGCCACCCAGGCACTGGGTACAAATCCCTGAGCCCTGCCAGGGACAGAGTCCCTTCCAGGGAGCCCAGTGTTGGGTGAAGCACGCTGGCTCCAGGCTGCAGCTCCCCTGGGGAGGAAGGCTAGCATCCTCCCTGGGGGCTGGGGGGTGGGGTGGGGTCTGAGAAGCAGGTAGAAGGAAAAGAGCAGCCTCCACCAGGGGCTCGTCTCCCGCACCCTCACCCTGCCCGGATTCACGGCTCATGTCAGCTTCAGTTAACAACCCGCTCCCGCAGGCCTAAGCGGAGCCAGGAGCTGCGCCTGCCTGGATCGGATATTGGGTGCACTGAGTCGTGAAGCCCTGAGGCTGCTTTGGCCTTCAGCTCCGAGCTCAGCTCAGTCGGCGTTCTTGGAAGGAGTTAGTCCTCACCGTTCCTCCCACTGGTGCGCGGGGAAATCGTGCCAAGGTGCCCATGGCACCGACCGACACCAAGAAGCTGGTACTTGGCTGCTGCTCTGCTGGGCTGTGCCTGCGTGGGGATCAAAGGCTGAATTGCCAAAAGCACTAATGTGCTGGTGAGCCCGGGTCTGGCCTCTTCCGCTGCGCTCGTCCGGGCCTGCGCTGTATAGTGGCAGCGGCGGCGGCAGCGGCGGCGGCAGCAGCAGCAGCACTTGCTAACCTCAGCCAGCAGCCTGGCCCTCCTCCTAATTAGAGGTGTTAATTAGCACAAATGAGTCAACCTCAGCAAATTAGTCAGCGAGGCCGACAGGTATGCAGAGCACTTGGGAACAGACCGGGTGTCAGGCACTGGGAATGTTTTGCCATCTGAAGGAACCCTTGGCCACGGCAGGTGGGGGGGTGGGGGTGGGACAGGACACTTTGCCAGGGGAGCCCCAAGTCGGTGGGAAGTCAGAAACACCAACAGTCTCAAATGTTTACAAGCACTTCTCATGCATTCGAGGCCGCCCACGTCTTAGGTCTGCCGTGCCTTCTGCACAAGCTGGCCAGCCCTGCGTCAGCCTCTGGCCCCGGGCTCTACCACCGGAGAGGCCGGCGGCCCTGCCCCAGCCCTGCCTCCAAGTGGGCGCTGTGCAGCTCCTTCAGCCGCAGCAGCAGCTGCTCCAGGTTCTCCCCGGTCAGGGCCGACAGGGCGATGACCCCCTGCCCCAGGCGGGCTTGGAGCTGAGCCAGATGGGCTCGGGCCTGCGGGAGGTCAATCTTATTTGCAATGATCTGGTGAGGTCTCGTGGACAGGCCTTCTTGGTACTTCTCGAGTTCATACTTCAAATCCTCAACCTGAGTCCACGGCTCTGGCAGAGAAAGATCCACCACGAACAGGAGGAAGAGGCAGCGCTCGATGTGCCGCAGGAAGCTGAGCCCCAGGCCCTTGTTTCGGTGGGCGCCTCGGATGATGCCTGGGATGTCGGCCACTGTGGGACACCAGAGTGCACAATCATGGCCAGGGCTGGCTCCTGGATGACCCTAAGCCGGGGGCGGAGGGGAGAGGCCCAGCCCCCTCCACGCCGATCCCTGCGTTCTCCAGACCCTCTCAGGAACACCCTCATCTCCAGCAACTCCTCCACCCTGGGTGACTTAGCACCTCAGCCTGCGGTGCACAAAGGCTCTGGGGTACTCGGATCAGGCTAATGAGGAATACTGAACACCAGCCTGTCTTCTGGCTTCCAACAGGATTCAAAAAAGGGGAAATGGCTTCCTGCACTCTATGAATAATTTGATTACCGATAAAAATCATTATAGAGTACTTTGCAAATATAAAGTGCTATACAAATAACCTTACCAGCAGGCTTACTATTTTTAATGGGTACATTATCTTCTGGAAAAAAGTTTTCTTCTCTCAAAATGGTGCAGGGAAAGCTTTTTAAATCGCATGCAGTCTGCGTGGCCGAGGCTGCTCAACCCCAAGACGAGCAGAACCTGCGGGAGGAGCAGCCCCTCCCAGGGCTCCGCATCGGAGCTCCTGTTTCTGAGACGAAGCTAAGGGTTCCTGTGTGGGGGTGGGGGCTCCGAACTTTGATACAGATCGACTAAAATACTTTCAATAAGGAAAACACACCACATTTTAAGCAGGAAGCTGAAGTCAGGAGTTACATAACGACTCCCCTGCTTCCCTCTGGGATTCTGGGAGCTCTACCTGCTAACTGCTGGTGGTCTTCGTAGTGGACGATCCCCACGTGGGGCTTCAAGGTGGTGAACGGGTAGGAAGCCACGGCAGGCTTCGCGTTCGAGATGGCTCGGAGCAGTGAGGACTTGCCCGCATTGGGGAACCCAACCTGCAAGGCAAAGCAAAGGGGGCGCCTGCGTGAGCCAGACGGCTGGGGGCGGGGCTGAGCAACAGGGCACACAAGCCCCTGTGCCAGCCACAGCACCCACGATGGCGACTGGAGGGGTGAGCACACAGCTGCAGGGGCTGGACCCACCATGCCAGCGTGGGCCACGGTCTTGAGCTCCAGGGAGAGAACGCGCTCCTGGCCCGGCTGTCCTGGGGTGCACGTTACAGGAGCGCGGTTGTCATTGGCCAGGAAGAAGCGGTTGCCTTTCCCCCCTGCCCCGCCCAGGGCAGCGATGTACTCCTCTCCCGGGCTTGACAGGTCGGCCACGACTTCTCTCCCCTCCTTCACCAGCGTGCCCACGGGGACCTGGAGAGCGGCAAGTCATCGGGGGGCCAGGGAGGGCAGGGTGGGGTACTACAGCCCCTTTCCTCTCAAGCACAGCAGATCTTAGGGGTGCTCGCCCTGTACAACACACTCCATGTATCGTTCCCCAGATGCGAAGTTGGCCAGGTGTCACGACACTGACCTATAACCCCAGCGATTGGGAGGTAGAAGCAGGAAGACCCCAAGTTGAAGTTCAGCTGGGCTACATAGTATGGCTACCTGAAAACACAGACTGACCTGCCCAGGTGGCTTTTTCAGTGTTTCTAAAACTTGGAGCTCAACAGAAGCATCGGGGAAAAGAGCCCTCACAGGGCAGGAGCGCATGGGCACCGGTGCAGCACCCCAAGACCTCACAGGGTCAGGCGCACCCCAGGACAGAAACGTCCATGCCTCCTCCACCTGGCTTACCTGAACGTACAGCACGGCACCACCCCGGCCAGAGCAGTTGTTGCTGCCACCATCTTCTCCAGCAAAACCCCTGTACTGGGACAGCACTGAGGACAGGGACTTGACCTGCTGGTCAACTAGAGCGAGAGCAGGAGCTTTCAGTGCCTTTGTGTTACCACAGAGCCTATCACCCACTACTCAGGAGGCTGAGATACGAGTTTGAAGCCGGCCTAGGCAGGGAAGTCTGTGAGACCCATCTCCAACTAAGCACCTCAAATCCCAAAATGGAGCTGTGGCTCAAGTTGGAGAGGCTAGCTTGGAGCACAAAGGATCAGGAACAATACCCAGGCCCTGAGTCCAAGTCCCAGAATCAGCCCACATGCAAACGTGTACACGTGTGCATGTCATACATGCGTGTGCACACACAAATGCTCAAAGCAGAACCAGAATCTTAAGAATCCTCAACTGTGTGTGGAGATGGGGAATTGAGCTGTAGCAGAGATTTCCAACTAGCAATGTGATTTCCTTCAGAAAACACTGTCATTTCTGAAGAGTTTGAAGTCACTCACAATGCCATCAATTAAAAAATAGCAGTGCTGAGTTTGGTGGTGCATACCTGTAACCCAGCCCTGAGGAGGCTGAGGCAAGAGGATTTTGAGGTTCAGGGCCAGTGTTGGCTTCACAGCCAGACCCTGTCTCAAAAATGGAACCACGCCAGGTGCCAGTGGCTCACACCTGTAATCCCAGCTACTCAGGAGGCTGAGATCTGAGGATCACAGTTCAAAGTCAGTCTGGGCAAGAAAGTCCATGAGACTCATCTCCAATAACCACCAGAAAACCAGAAGTGGTGCTGTGGCTCATGTGGCAGAGCACTTTTCTTGAGATGAAGAGCTCAGGGACAGCACCCAGGCCCAGAGTTCAAACCCCACAAAGTCAGAACCAAGTAAAACAAAATGCAGTATGTTTTTGCTGCACTGTACTGTGCACACGTCTGCTCCCACCTCACTTAGCATGTGAGGCTGATCGTGTGCTGAGCGCAGCGTTCGCTGGGATGGTAACTGAAAGTCTCGCCCTCTGACGTCTCACACCATGTTAGGTTGTTTTCCTGAGACTGAGACACAAGGACGCATGTTTTCTGTCATATGCAGAAGCTAGATCTAATAAACACGGAAACACGATCAATGCTACAGGTCTCCAGACATTCATGCACAGTGAGACCAAAGGAGGATACGAGGTGGGGAGCATGCAGGCGCAAGGCCTCTGTGCTCCGATCACATGAAATAACAGTTATCAAGATGAACTCCAGGAAATAGAAACAAGGTTTTCTTTTTGGTGATTTTTTTGTTTTCTTTTTTTTTTTTGGTCTGATTTGTTTATCTGTCTTTGGGAGGGGAAGGGGGCACAGAAATGGAGGGATAAAGGATGAACAAATGCAGTACTCACTAGACACTGTGTTGAAAATGAACGATACAATTTGTGGGTAGGGACGAGAGGGAAAAACTGGGAGAGAACAAGGGAAGGGGTGACACTGTCCAAAAAGGAACGTACTTGTTACTGATGTATGGAATTGTAACTGCTTTGTATATCACCTTTATAATAATGTTTTTTTTTTTTAACAAAAACCCAAACAACTCTTGAAAGCATTCAAAGTTGTAGTTACTTACTTTCGTGCTGTTTACGAACATCCAGTTACAAAAATGGAATCTACACATCAAACTATGGTGTGCATGTCGTACTGGGGCTTGAGCTCAGGGTTTGGGTGTGTCTCTGAGTGTTTCCGGTCAAAGCTAGTGAAAAAGCTAAAGCTCTACTTCTGGCTTTTTTGATGGTTAATTGGAAGTAACAGACTTTCCTGCCTAGGCTGGCTTCAAGCCCTGATCCTCAGATTTCAGCCTCCTGAGTAGCTAGGATTACAGACGCGTGCGGTTTTTAATGCAGAAGTACATCAGGACAAGAAGGTACAGCTGGGATGTGTGCAGGCTCCTCCCCAGCTGTCCCCAGGGTACGTGCCTCTCAGGATGACGTGGCCACCATTGCCGCCATCCCCACCATCGGGGCCTCCGAACTCCTTGCGGGGCTCACTGTGGAAGCAGCTGGCACCAGAGCCTCCATTTCCTCCACGGACAAACACTCTGCGCTGGTCCACGAAGTGTCTTTTCTACAGAGAGCACAGGGTACCATGTGAACCCCCAACAGAACACACAGTCATTTGAAATATGCCTTCTTCTATTAAACTCAGAAGCTCATGCTAATTACTGATCTTGACTAAAACCCAAAGATAAAAACAGTGGGCGTTACATAGTGAGTTGGAAGCTAGCATGGGCTGCATAGCCAGACAATCTCTACAAACAGAAAAGCACTGCCCACAGGTCACTAAAATTGCAGGCTGAATGGCATGAGTGCAGACACAAAGTGGGGCTGGTAGAGAAAACATACTTCAAGGGGCTGGGAAGGTGGCTCAGTGGTAGAGTGTTTACCTAGCATGCATGAAGCCCTGGGTTCGATTCCTCAGTACAAAATACACAGAAAACGCTGGAAGTTGTGCAGTGGCTCAAGTGGTAGAGTGCTAGCCTTGGGCAAAAGAAGCTCAGGGACAGTGCCCAGTCCCTAAGTTCAAGCCCCAGGACTGGCAAAAAACAAAACAAAACAAAAACCTCAAGAAGGGCGTGGCATTTCTAACTGGAAGGAACATGGCCTGTTTGGCAAGCCCTCTTTGAACAGGGCGAGCGTCTACCTGCTTTCAACTAAAACACACTGCTAAAAATACAGGCCTGTCTTTACTAACGGCAGGGTGTAACGGAGCGTGGCAGGGCTTGAGGCAATCCCCACGCTTTCCACGATGGACAAAGAACCTTTTCTGTGGCCTGACACACTAGCGCTCCGCTGTTAAGCACAGCACAGCAGACAGAGTCTTTCTAAGCTCGGGTTTATTTTGGTGGTCCTGGGGCTTGAACTCAGGGCCTGTGTTTGCTAGGCAGGCCTCTCCCATTTGCACCATGCTTCTTTTCTAGCTGAGAGTCCTGCTTAGAGATTTCTTCTCAGGCTCTGAAAGCAGGCACAAGCCAGCTAAAGAATCAGAACTCATTACTAAATAAGTATTGCCAGGTGCTGGTGGCTCACGCCTGTCATCCTAGCTAGTCAGGAGGCTGAGATCTGAGGATCGCGGTTCAAAGCCAGCCAGGGCAGGAAAGTCCGTGAGACTCTCATCTCCAATAAACCACCAGAAAACCGGAAGTGGTGCTGTGGCTCAAGTGGTAGAGTGCTTGCCTTGAGTTGAAGAGCTCAGGGACAGCACCCAGACCCTGAGTTCAAGCCCCACGATCGACTAAATAAATAAAAAAATTTTTTTTAATTAAAAAAAATAAGCCAGGTGCCGGTGGCTCACACCTGTAATCCTAGCTACTCAGGAGGCTGAGAGCTGAGGATCAAGGTTCAAAGCCAGCCGGGGCAGGAAAATCCGTGAAACTCTTATCTCCATGATTTTTTTTTTTAGTCATGGGGCTTGAATTCTGGGTCTGGGCCCTGTCTCTTAGCTCTTCAGCTCAAGGCTAGCACTCTACCACTGGAGCCACAGTGCCACTTCTGGCTTTTTTCTGTTTATGTGGTGCTGAGAAATTGAACCCAGGTCCTCATGTATGCTAGGCAAGCACCCTACCACTAAGCCACCTTCCTAGCGAGACTCTTATTTCCAATAAACCGGAAGTGGTGCTGTGGCTCAAGTGGTAGAGCACTCACCTTGAGCTAAAGAGCGCAGGGATAATGCCAAAGCCCAGAGCTCAAGCCCCACAACCGACCAAAACAAACAAACAAAAACCAAATAGGCCAGGCTAATAATAAATATCAGTGCATCTTGTGAGTTCAGCTGTAGGCACAGTGTTCACACTGGAGCAGTACACTTGCTAGTTTTTCTTTTTGCAGGAGGGTTTGAACTCAGGGTCTACCATGTTAGAAAGGTGCTCTACTGCTGAGCCATCCCTCTGACCCATTTTTTTGCTGGCTACTTTTGAGATGGGGTCTTGCTTTATACAGGGCACCTGACTGGACTGAAAGCCTCCTGCATTAGGCTTCTGATCATGTCTGGGATGACAGGCATACACCACTTCAGCTTCCTTATATTGGGATGGCATCCTGCAGATTCTCTGCCCAGGAAGTGTGAACCTGTCAACCTCAACTTCCCATGTAGCTCAGGATGACAGCTATGTGCCACTGCATCCAGCAGTGGGTTGAAACAGTTTTTACTTTTTTTTCCTTCTTGTCAGTCATGGGACCTGAACTCAGGGCCTGGGTGCTGTCCCTCAGCTCTTCAGCCCAAGGCTAGCACTCTACCACTTGAGCCACAGCACCATTTGCGCTTTTTCTGCTTATGTGGTGCTGAGGAATTGAAGCCAGGGCCTCATGCATGCAAGGCAAGCGCTCTACCACTGAGCCACCTTCCCAACCCCGAGACGGGGTTTTTCTTGTGATTTTTTTTCTTTCTGGCCTTGAACTATGACTGTGATCCTCCTGTCTCAGCCTTCCAAGAAGCTAGGATTATAGGCATAAGCCACTGGGGCACCCAGAAAAGCACCTGCTTCTTTTTTTTTTGGTCCAGTTGTGGGGCCTGAACTCTGGGCTTGGGCGCTGTCCCTCAGCTCTTCAGCTCAAGGCTAGTGCTCTACCACTTGAGCCATAGCACCACTTCTGGCTTTTTTAAAATTTTTTCTTATGTGGTGCTGAGGAATCGAACCCAGGGCCTCAGGCATGCAAGGCAAGCGCTCTACCACTGAGCCACCTTCCCAGCCCCAGCACCTGCTTCTTATAGATTGGTACAGGAGACAAGCATCTAGGCCCTGGTGGCCACCGTATCCCTCGCTGAAACTCTTGGCATCTGTATTTCCATCCAACAGGGGAAAAGGACTCTGATTTATTCTTTTCTTAAGAAGATACAGTCTAGGAGCATATTCAGTGGTACAGCATTTATCCAACACATACAAGGCCCTGGATTTAATCCCCAGTACCATTAAAACACACACACACACACACACACACACACACACACACACACACACACACGAGCAAAATAACCTGTGTTTTAAGAGTCTTCTACACTTGCACAAACCTTGAACTGCTGGCTCAAAGCTCAATGTGTAACAGGAGACAAGCGGAGTGACTGCAGGGAGACAGAACTTAGGTTCGAGGCTAGCCGGGGGATGAGGAGCCTATGGAAGCCTCAGCTAGCTCTCAGCCCTGACAATGCTCATCTGAACAAAAAACAAGGGGAGCCTTCACATGGAGCTTCTGGAATTGGTCAAAGAGCACCATGTTTTCAATAGGTTCTCATCAACAGAAGAGAAACTTACTGTAAAGGCTGTAAAATCTGTACAACCAAAGGCCTCCTTTCCAGAGGTCTGAAACTGGAACTATTCATACATACTAAAGAAATACCTAGCCAGGCTCCAGTGGCTCATGCTTGTAATCCCAGCTACTCAGGAGGCTGAGATATGAGGATTGCGGTTCAAAGCTGACCCCGGGCAGGAAAGTCCCTAAGACTTGAATAAATTACCAAAAAAGGCCAGCAGTTCAGCTGTGTCTCAAGTGGTAGAGGGCTAGTCTTGAACAAAAGCTTGGGGACAGTATCCAGGACCTGAGTTCAAGCCACAGGGCTGACAAAAGAGAAATACTGGTATGCCAGGTGCTCAGCTAGTGACAAATGACTGCCGCCTAAGGGTCGCGCAATGCCGGGCTTCGGAGGCCTTGGCCTGCTGCTCCTTGCACCAGCATGACTCTGAACACAGGCCCTGGCTCAAGAAGCTCCAGGCAGCTCTTGGCAGCAGTGAGGACACAGGATGGAGAGCTAGAACCCACAACAGGAGAGCCAGTGGTGGCCCTAGGCTTCCACTCACCAGTTTCTTCTCAGAGAGTGGCTTCTTCCCAGGAGGCTCCGGCTGCTTGGCGTGGTCCACAGAGCCCACCGAGAGTGGCCTGGACAAGGCCTGCTTTGGAAGGAGTTGGCCAGGCTTAAGACCAGCCCAGGGGCATGAAGCCCACTGGGCCACGCCCTCCAGCAGGGGGCAAAGGCTGGCTGAGGAGAGCCTGGCAGGTATCATGGCTCCTAGGAAAAGTCACATGGCATGGTGAGACACCAACTCACAGAGACCAAAACCAGAGCCAAGTGCCCAGTCCACAGCAGAGGCTGGGTGTGAGTCAGAAACAAAGGAGTGCATGGATCAACCCTGCTGACCTGAGAACGAAGCGCCCCCTGGAGCCTATTAAACTATTTTTGAGTTGGGGTAATGTCTCTTATAGTAGATTTACGTTATTAAGTCTTTCATAACATTGGATGGATTGCCCTGGGAAATGTCAAGTAACTTCCCAGGAAAATCTTCAGAAGGAATCTGAACCTCAAGTACCATCTCTTTTTTTTTTTTCTTTTTGGGTCCGGTCATGGGCCTGGGCGCTGTCCCTCAGCTCTTCAGCTCAAGGCTAGCGCTCTACCACTTGAGCCACAGCACCACTTCCGGCTTTTTTTTTCTTTCTGCTTATGTGTTGCTGAGGAATCGAACCCAGGGCCTCATGCATGCAAGGCAAGTGCTCTACCACTGAGCCACTTTCCCAGCCCCAAGTACCATCTCTTTAACACGAGATGAAAACACCATTTGCTTAGTATTACCAAGTTCTGTTTTGTTTGTGCAGTCCAAGGCTGCCACCCTGGAGTATGGGAGTACTAAGCAAGGGCGCCTGAGCACCCAGACTTTGGACCCGGAGCAGCTGCACATGCCGCCTCCCGACTCACCGGGAAGTGGACACGCTGGCTGAGGCTGACACCTGGGGCGCTGCACTGCGATGTTTAGTGCAGGGTCTGCTAACTTCCAGTCCCTTGGAATTTCCCGAAAGAGACTTCCCGCTGGCATTGGGTGAGGATGGGTCTACAGAGGCCAGGCCTTCCCCCTGGTGACAGCCTCCAGCAGAGGATGCTAGAGGCCACAGTACCCAGTCATGCCCATGTGGTAAAGCTGGCACGGAATCCTTTACCACAGAGCCTGGAAAGCTCTCAGGCTGGTGAGCGAAGATGGGACACACTGAAGGTCCTGCAGGCCTGAGCTCCTGATGGGGCCCCAAGCCTGCTCGCCCGTCCAGCCCTGCCGGTGCCTGTCCAACAAACGGGGAGCCACCAAGAGGGTCTTTCCCAGCAGGAAAGTCCACATGCCAACCACGCACGCACACTTCCTTCCTCCACTGAATGTCCCTTTCCTTGATCCTTTGACCCTGACGCTTGGCAGGTTACAGTGCACTCCAAAGGAACCTCCTCCTTCCTGCCAGACCTGTGACAGGGCTCCATCAAGCCACCCCTGCAGGTGGCTCCTCTTGGGTGGCCCGTGTGCCCTCTGAGCACTAGCCTGTAGCAGACAGGCATCTCCAGCTGTCAGCCTGTCTCCAGGGAACCTTCTCAAGTCATGTGGGACCTCGTTCTGCATGAACCACCAGTTTGTTCATTCATGTGCTCATGGCTTCTTGGTGTAGTCGATGAACTATTATCGTTCTTTTCTTTTAGGAAGTACTGGGGGGTTGAATGTAGGACCTGGTGCTTACAAAGCAGGCATTTTACCAAGTGAGTCACAACCTTTGCCCCTTTTGCTCTAGCTATTTTTGCAATTTTTAATTGTTATTTTAAAGGTGATGTACAGAGGGGTGACAGTTACATGTCAGGTAAAAAGTACATTTCTTTCTTTTTTTTTTTGGTCCAGTCGTGGGGCCTGAATTCTGGGTCTGGGCGCTGTCCCTCAGCTCTTCAGCTCAAGGCTAGCACTCTACCACTTAAGCCACAGCGCCACTTCCAGCTTTTTTCTTTTTGCTTATGTGGTGCTGAGGAATTGAACCCAGGGCCTTGGGCATGCAAGGCAAGCGCTCTACCACTAAGCCACCTTCCCAGCCCTTCTTTTTTTTTTTTTGCCAGTCCTGGAGCTTGAACTCAGGGACTGGGCACTGTCCCTGAGCCTCTCTGTGCTCAAGGTTAGAACTGTACTGCTTGAACCACACTGCCACTTCTGACCTTTTCTGTTTATGTGGTACTGAGAAATCACACCCAGGCATTCATGCATCTAGGCAAGCAGTCTACCACTAAGCCACATTCCCAGCCAAGAGTACATTTCTTTCTTTCTTTTATTTTGGGTCCGGTCATGGGGCCTGAACTCTGGGCCTGGGCGCTGTCCCTCAGCTCTTCAGCTCAAGGCTAGCATGCTACCACTTGAGCCACAGCACCACTTCTGGCTTTTTTTTTGCTTATGTGGTGCTGAGGAATTGAACCCAGGGCCTCATGCATGCAAGGCAAGCGTTCTACCACTGAGCCATCTTCCCAGCCTCAAGAGTACATTTCTTTTGAGACAATGTCACTCCCTTCCTCTCTCCTAATTTTCTTTTTTTGGGGTGGTGGTAGTCATGGGATTTGAACTCAGGGCCTGGGTGCTGTCCCTGAGCTCTTTCACTCAAGGCTAATGCTCTACCACTTTGAGCCACAGCGGCACTTCTGGCTTTCTGGTGGTTAACTAAAGAGCCTCACAGACTTTCTTATTTTTAGTCAGTCGTGGGTCTTGATCTTAGCCTGGGTGCCGTCCCTGAGCTCTTCAGCTCAAGGCTAGTGGTCTACCACTTGAGTCACAGTGTCACTTCCAGTTTTCTGGTGGTTAACTGGAGATAAGAGACTCATGGACTTTCCTGCCCAGGCTGGCTTCGAACTGTGATCCTCAGATCTCAGCCTCCTGCGCAGCTAGGAATGACAGGTGTGAGCCACAGGGCCTAGCCTAGCTAATTTTTCTTTTTAAAAATAGGATCTATTGCCGGGTGCTGGTGGCTCACGCCTGTAATCCTAGCTACTCAGGAGGCTGAGATCTGAGGATCGCGGTTCAAAGCCAGCCTGGGCAGGAGAGACCGTGAGACTCCTATCTCCAATAAACCACCAGAAAACCGGAAGTGGCGCTGTAGCTCAAGTGGTAGAGCGCTCGCCTTGAGCTGAAGAGCTGAGGGACAGCTCCCAGGCCCAGAGTTCAAGCCCCACGACCGACAAAAAAAAAAAAAAAAAAGGATCTATTGTTTATGCAGAGACTAGCCCGGACTATGATCCTCCTATTTACACTTTCTTATGGAGCCGGGATGACGGACACATGCCCCCATGCCCAGCCCTCATTGGTTAAGATGAGAGTCTCTTGAACTTTTGACAGAGCTTTTGCAAAGTCCAGTCAGGAACAGCACTCGTGCGTGGTAAGGGCTCCACACCAGACCCTGCCACTGCGGTTCTAGAAAACGTTAAGTTCCTGTGTGCTGGCCCACAGGATAATGCCAGGAACCTCATCTGCATGGCTCCTGTAGCTGAGGATGCCTTCCTCGGAGGGGTCGTGGAGGTGCACAGGCTAAGCGGGGCCCTTGCGGGTCTGGAGCCGAGGCCAGCCGGGGCTGTCGGTTCCTTGGAGCAGGCGGAAGGACACGCAAGCGCGCCTTGCAGTGAGACTCGGCATCCAAGAACCCAGGGCTGGGAACAGGAAAAGCAATCGGGACACTGGGTCGAGCTCAGGCCCCGGCACTGGCACCGGCCCGAAGCCCGCCCCACCGCGGGCTGGGCTGGTCTGGGCCCGGGCTCCTCCGTCCCGCCCCACCGCGGGCTGGGCTGGGCTGGGCCCCGGGCTCCTCCGTCCCGCCCCACCGCGGGCTGGGCTGGGCTGGGCCCCGGGCTCGGCCGTCCCGCCCCACCGCGGGCTGGGCTGGGCCCCGGGCTCGGCCGTCCCGCCCCACCGCGGGCTGGGCTGGGCCCCGGGCTCGGCCGTTCCGCCCTACCGCGGGCTGGTCTGGGCCCGGGCTCCTCCGTCCCGCCCCACCGCGGGCAGAGCTGGGCCCCGGGCTCCTCCGTGCGCGGCCGTCCCTGCACGGCAGGCGCAGGGAACGCAACTCCCGGGGCGTCCTCGGGGCTGAGACCACGATCGACAGCGACCCTGCCGGGCGCCGCATCCCCGCCCTAACCCGCCGGGCCCTGCCCGCCGTCCGCGCCCCACCGCCCGCGCCCCGCGCGCCCGCACCCACCAGCTCCGAGCCACGACTTCCGGGACGCCCGCCGCGGCCGACTGCTTCCGGGGCGGACCTGACCGCGCCTGCGCAGAGCCCGGGGGCCGCGCGGCGGGAGCGCCCCCTGCCGCCCGCGCGGGGACTGCACCGCTCTCCCCGCGGCGCTCACCGGGAGGACGCGACCGGCTCAGGAAACAGAAGCAACGGCTAAGAACGGTTTAATGAGACGGACAGCGTCGAGGACCGCCTGGCCTTCCAGCCAGGGGCCGCCTGACGGGGGGGAGGAGGCCCGGAGGGTCGGAGGCCGAGGCCCGGGGAGGGTCGGAGGCCGAGGCCCGGAGGTGCCCGCCGCGGGCCGCCGGCCGCGTCCATCGCCGCTCTCCGGGGGGGCCGCGACTCCCGTCCGTCCCCGCCGCTCGCCGGCCGTCCAGGACCGTCCAGCAACGTCACCTTCCCACAGGGTACATAAAACGGAGGAAACATGAAAGGACATCTGTCAGTCATCATTAAATACAGCAACGCCGAAATCAGGTATAAATTAAGAAACATGTACAAACTATTTCACAAAGTGCTCTTTAAAATATATACACAACATTCAAGACATTCTTAATGTAAGACAATTCAGATTGAAGTTTGGGTGATTCTTTTTTAAGTGACCTTTTCTTGCAAAAAGTATTCATACAGTGCTTAAAATTAACACACACACGCACACGCACACACCCCACAGCATATTCCCAGACTGGCAAGGAAGAAGAAAAACCATTTTCACAGTTCTCTATAATACTTAACATCTTCGGTGGGCAATTTCAGTCTCTGACTGAGTTTGCAAATTAGCTGTGTAGACACTTCCAGAAAAAAAAAAAAAAAAGACGCAAGTTGGAAGGGATAGATCACTTCCTAAATGAAACTGCTAGTGTTTCTGTCATTTAGCAATTAAGAACTCTCATTTCTGTAACTTAGTAAATATGGACATACACATTTTCAAGCCCTTATCAGTGTTAAGGGTTTTTAAACCCTCTGCCTACAAAATAAATGCTTATGTGCCCATGTGTGCTGATACGTTCAACAGCAGGGGGGAGAATGTTTTAGAACATTCTCACAGAAAGTGCAGACTAGCCATCAGCCACCAAGTCTGCACCTGACCTCAATTCTTCATCTGCAAGGGAAACAGTGCTGCTCCAATGCGCAGCAGAAGCCGTCTGGATTCATCCAAACAAGAAAACCAGAGAAGGTCTTTTAAATCGTAAAGCATTCAAGTCTGGATAGATAACTAATCTGTTCAACATAAAACATGAATTTAAGAAAAACACCAGCTTCCACAGGCCTCATATGTCAAGTTTGGAAAGCATCATTTGTCCTAAGATTTTAAAAAAGGACTCATAGTAAGGTGGTTATTACCTAAGAGTTGACCACATACCCCTATGCTGCTATATTAGTAAAAATGGAGGATTTTTCCTTTGACCATAATTTTCCAAGTTTGTACAGAATTGAAATTAAATGTTCTAGGATGTAAAAGTTACTCAGATTTCACTATATAAAACCTTCTTGTTTCTAAGAACACAGTAAAATTATTGGGATTGTTTTAAAACTGGGATGTGGAATTCAAATAGCTACTGAAAGTAAAGGAACAATTGCTTGGAAATCTGAACAAACAGGTCCTAGGAGAAATAACATAAAAAACAAACACCTTGCCACTGTTTGGAAATTGGTATGAGTAATTTAAACTATGTATAGACTAGGTTTGGGCATATTAAAGACTCAAATCCTAGAAATGACAGCACACAAGTACAGCTCTTGACAGCCTAGTGGGAGATGCCCCTTGCCTTCCAAGGCCCCACTGGGGTGGCCGGTCCCGTGCGCACGGCCCGGACACACTGGGTGGCACCTCACGTGCTCCACCCTCACGAACACGCTGACTCAGAACTCACCAATGCCTCATTGCTCTCTCATACAAAGACAGACTTTTTGGGGTAACAGGAACTGGCAAGAGACACAGGCACGCTCTAGAAAGGATGGATCACAGCGTCTCCAGGTGAAGCATGTTATCCTTGTCACCGCAGAACAAAACCTGGTGTGAGACACAGGTTTTCCCAGCCTGCACGGAGGCTCGGGAAGAGGAGGCCCTCAGGGCCGTGTCCAGCTACACACAGCCAAAGAAACTCCCCAGCTAGGCCCCAGTGGCTCGCCTCTGTCATCCTAGCTACTCAGGAGGCTGAGATCTGAGGACTGCAGTTCAACGCCAGCCTGGGCAGTTAATTCTGTGAGAATCTCCAACTAGCCACCAGAAAACTGGAAGTGGCACTGTGGCTCAAAGTGGCTGAGCACTAACCTTGAGTGAAAAATCTCAGGGACAGCGCACAGGCCCAGAGTTCAAGCCCCAGCACTGGCAAAAAAGAAAAGGAAAAAAACTAGGTGCTGGTGGGTCACATCTGTAATCCTCCTCAGTGGCTGAGATCTGAAGATCATGGTTTGATCTTCAGATTAATTAATTGAAGCCAGCCCAGGCTTCAATTAATCACAGAAAAAGCTGGAAGTGGCACTGTGGCTCAAGTGGTAGGGTGTTAGCCTTGAGCAAAAGGAGCTCAGGGATAGCGCCCAAGCCTGGAGTTGGAGCTCCAGGCAAAAAAGACAAAAAAAAAAAAAAAAAAAACCAACCCATGTGGCAACAATCATAAGAGGAGAAGGGGCCAGGCCAGGTGCTGGTGTGAATGTGCACACTAGAAAGTCTCTTAGATAACGTCCCATTACCAGGCACAGAACATTGATGACAAAATGATCCCCAAAGCTAGCTAGAAACATAGAGGACGGGTGGGGACAAGAAAGGAACTTCTCCACCGCATCGACAGACAATACCACACACAGCGCCGGGCACTGTGCCGTCACAGCCAGCTCAGCCGGCAGCACGCACGCACGCACGCACCACACCCAGCGTGAATTGAGCACGCTTCACATGCAGAGGTGGCACTGGGTGAGGGGTGGCCGGCATGCCACAGTTCTGAAAACTGCCACCGGCCTGTCCATCTCCCGAAGAATGCATCGCACAAAGGCTCCAACAAGAACACTTGTCCCTTATTGCTGGTAGTTTCCATACTGGCCCTAAAAGAGATGGAGACACAGGTTACACCTTCCCGGTCCCAGTAAACGCGCTATCCGCTGCGAAGGCAGACTCCTCCCAAGTCACAGGATAAGAGGGCTGAGGTAGGAAGGAGGCAGGCAGCCTTCGCTCCAACCCACCAGGGAGGGGCCACCCCCATGTCACTCATTTAAATCAGAGAGGGTCATGGGGCTCCTTCCCTCAGTCTTGCTGGCTCCCTGAGCGTGGGGCCTGCCTAGGAGTCAAGTTCTTAGGCGCTGAGCTCTTGCACGTGACAGGCAGCAAGGCCAGCGCGCCACCACTCAGCGCGCCCACGTAGGATACGGTCAGTCAGCATGACATCTGAGGAGGGCGGACGTGCAGCCGCACCTGCATCTGGCAGGGCCGCAGACAGAGGCCACGTGAGCCACTGGCCAAGGGAAAGGTGCACTGAAGATGCTGGCATAAGGACACTGCCGCTCGCTTTGCGAGGAGGCCGGGAGGAGAAGGCTTGGGGGTCCGCTGGGAGGTGAGCATCTGGTGTGCTGCTGGTAAGATCTGTGACCTGTGTCCTCACGCTCAGAGCTGGCACTGCTCGGGGAACAGGCCGCAGCACCAGCCATGGCTCTGGAGGGGAGCAGCGCCTCCAGCCGGAGCTCTGCAGCCCAGGGTGCTGCGTTCTGTGCAGAAGCTCTCAGTGGATGAGGTCTGGCCGGGTCTGGCAGGGCAGGGGTGAGGTGTGCCCGGGACGGCGGGGCTGCGAGAGGGCCCCGAGGCCAGGCGCCTCTGTCCTGCTCAAGATGGTGGAAGGGGCTCAGCGTGAGGGCGGAGTGCCGTGCACTGTCCGCGCACAGTGCCTGGTGGACCTGCCGGACTCACCTGACCAGCTGCCCAGGAAGATCCCCCCCCCCACGGCTAACCCTGCTTCTCGGGCAGGGGCAGGCGCTCCAGGCGGGCACCTCCCTCCCTGTGCTGCTGCCAATCTGCACACCCTCCATCCTGTCTGTAATTTGGCAAACGTCAGCCCATCTTTCCCTAAGTCCCAAAGGCATCCTTTCCGGGCCTGGCTGGAGGCCGGCTCACCAGAATCTCCCTTGAGCTCCTGGATGCCCCGTGCTGCCCCAGGGCAGAACACCAGGTGGACCCAATGGGTCTCCGTGCCAGCCTGTGCAGCATGGCCGCTCACAGGGCACTGCGGATGGTTTGCTCTAGAGCGGCCTGGATTCATACTGTGCTGCTGCCAGGCTTCCGATCTGTTCACACCCTCTGTTCTCTTTAGCCCAGGCTGGTCTCGAACTTGTGATCCTCCTGCCTCATCATCCTCATTGATTCTTGGCATGTGCCACACAGCAGGGTGAGGAGCAACATCGACTTGGCTTTCATAGAAAACCATCAGAAGGCACACAGTGCTTTGGACGTTGGTTGGCTGTATAAATGTCACGGACACCAAGAATTCCTCAAAGGAGGCTGCAGACAACGCCCAAGACCACCCTCTGCCTCCTGCCCCCCCACCAATCCTTCCTCTCCATGTCTTGAGCGGAGCAGGTGATCTAACCCCAGGACCTTGGCATATCCCCTTCCTAAGCCACCCGCAGTCCCGGCCTGCAGACCTGCCTCCTCCAGGGCCCTGCCCTGCTCAGAGCAAGGAGCAGGTTCTCATCCCCTGCCCGTCCCCACCACCTCCCCCCACCCTCCTGCACACCCGGGCCACTCCCCGCCTCCTACACACACAGCAGCCTCCAGCTGCCTAGTCAGCCCAGTCCTTCCCACTAGCTCTGTCCAGCTGCGTCTTATTTTTTAAGTGGCAAAGCAAGGAGTTTGTGTGTGTGTGTGTGTGTGTGTGAGACAGAGAGAGAAGGGAGAGAGGAGGGGGGTAGAGGAGGGGAGGGAGGAGGGGGGAGGGAGAGGAATGCTGTTAAGGGAATGGTAGGCTGGAGTTGGATGGCTCAAGCCCTCTCTGGCGTCTTCTTGTAACTATCAGCACTGAAGGACATCACTTGCAGACAACCCCTAACCCGTAAGCCTCTTGCCCAAGCTTCCTCTGCTGGGCCCCTACTGACCCTCGGCTCCGGAGCAGTGTGGCTCCTGTAGAGGAGTGGCCACTTTGATGGCTAACAGGCAGAGCCCTGCCCCAGCCCTGTCCCGGTATCCAGCAGTGACCGACTCCTGCCAGGTGCACAATAAACATATGCAGCTGAATGGATGAAGAACTGTGCATGCAGGTCTAGCAGGGAGAAGCTGGCTGCGTGGGATAAGCAAGTAAGAGCTGACTTAAAGACCTCACAGGACTGGAGAACCGATGCTGGAAGGGCCCTGGAAGCCAATTAGTTCCATCCCATTATTCCTCGTGACCACAGAGCAACGTTCCTCTGCCTCCACAGACACAGTGGTCCGGGATGCCTGGAAACATCCAGAAAGCTTGCCTGTTCATAGCCGTAAGGCCGCTGCTGCTGGGCAGAGGGTCCCGTCTGTGAGGCTCTGTAGCTCCCATACTGCTGGCCTTGTCCTTGCTGGTAGCTGGAGTACTGCGAGGGGGCGCCCTGAGCAGGCCCTGCGGGGACGGGGAGGGGGGGAGAAGGGGAGGGGGCTGAGGCCAGCCAGCACTCCCCAGCAGGAACACCACCCCACATTCCTGGAGGGCTCCTAACACCCACACCGGTTGTAATGAGCAGCTGTATGGCAAGGGAGCCACGCAACTGGCTGGCCAGGCCCGCAAAGCCCAAAACTGTGCCCTACCAGACAGGCCCTCAGCCCAGCCTGCCTGCTGCTTCGGTCGGGTTACTCTGAAGGGAGTGGATGCTGTGAACTCACATCTGAACTAGGACAGGAGCTGGAGAGAGCTGCACACAAAGAAACACACCAGCGCTCTGATGAAAACTAAGCTAAACTGATACAGGGCAGAAGTCTCAAGCTTTTTGTTGTTGTTGTCATGGGACTTGAACTCTGGCCCTGGGCGCTAGCCCTCAGCTCTTCAGCTCAAGGCAAGTGCTCTACCACTTGAGCGACAGTACCACTTCCAGTTTTCTGGTGGTTTATTAGAGATAAGAGTCTCAGGGACTTTCCTGCCCAGGATGGCTTTGAACCATGATCCTCAGATCTCAGCCTCCTAAGTAGCTAGGATTACAGGTATGAGCCAATGGCACCCGGCTAAATTTTTTTTTTTTAGTTTTTTTGCCAGTCCCGGAGCTTGAACTCAGGGCCTGGGCACTGTCCCTGAGCATCTTTTGCTCAATGCTAGCACTCTACCACTTGAGCTACAGACACTACTTCTGGCTTTTCTGTTTATATGGTACTAAGGAATCGAACCCAGGGCTTCATGCATGCTAGGCAAGCACTCTATAACTAAGCCACCTTCCCAGCTCTTCTTTTTTTTTTTTTTTTTTGTCGGTCCTGGGGCTTGAACTCTGGGCCTGGGCGCTGTCCCTCAGCTCTTCAGCTCAAGGCGAGCGCTCTACCACTTGAGCTACAGCGCCACTTCCGGTTTTCTGGTGGTTTATTGGAGATAGGAGTCTCACGGTCTCTCCTGCCCGGGCTGGCTTTGAACCGAGATCCTCAGATCTCAGGCTCCTGAGTAGCTAGGATTACAGGCGTGAGCCACCAGCGCCCGGCTCCCAGCTCTTCTTAAGTTTTTGTTTTGTTGGTCGTGGGGCCTGAACTCTGGGCCTGGGCGCTGTCCCTCAGCTCTTCAGCTCAAGGCTAGCGCTCTACCACTTGAGTCACAGCACCACTTCCGGCTTTTTTTGCTTATGTGGTGCTGAGGAATCGAACCCAGGGCTTCATGCATGCAAGGCAAGCGCTCTACCACTGAGCCACCTTCCCAGCCCTTAAGTTTTTAGTTAATTAATTTTTGTGGTGATGGGGATGGAACCCAGGGCCATGTGCAAGCAAGGCACTGAGCCACATCCCAGACCCTTAGTGTTTTTAGTTTTTTTTAATGGCTAAGATGGCTATTCCTAAACATGGAGATGTGACCAAAGCCGCCTAAAACAGGGTGGCAGTAATTCAGTGGTTTGGGGCCCAGCTTTCTGTTCCTGTCCACTGGTAAAGTCTGCAGTTTCTTAGTATCTTAAGGAGGGTCCCTTCATCTGCTCTACTCTTATAATTTAATACCAACAGCTTATAAAGTGTTAATTGGTCAAGGTCATAAAGGTCAAAATATATTTTTTTATTAAAAAAATTTATTTTTGCCAGTCCTGGGGCTTTAACTCGGGGCCTGCGTGCTGTCCTGAGCCTCTGTGCTCAAGGCTAGTGTTCTACTACTTGAGCCACTGTGCCACTTCTGAGCAGTTTTACTGCAGGTAAAGTCTCATAGATTTCCCTACCCATGTTGGCTTCCAATCATGATCCTTAGATCTCAGCTTCCTGAATAGCTAGGATTACAGGCATAAGCTGATACCCAGCTCCTTATTTATTTATTTTTAGTTGTGGGGCTTGAACTCTGGGCTTGGGCGCTGTCTCTCAGCTCTTCAGCTCAAGGTGAGTGCTCTACCACTTGAGCCACAGCACCACTTTTGGTTTTCTAGTGTTTTATTGGAGATAAGAGTCTCATGGAGAGGGGCTGGGAAGGTGGCTCAGTGGTAGAGCGCTTGCCTTGCATGCCTGAGGCCCTGGGTTCGATTCCTCAGCACCACATAAGCAAAAAAGAAAAAAGCCGGAAGTGGCGCTGTGGCTCAAGTGGTAGTGTGCTAGCCTTGAGCTGAAGAGCTGAGGGACAGCGCCCAGGCCCAGAGTTCAGGCCCCATGACTGGACCCTCCCCCTAAAAAAAAAAAAAAAAAGAAAGATAGAGCAAAAAAAAAAATCTATAGCCGGGCACCGGTGTCTCATGCTTGTCAGCTACTCAGGAGGCTGAGATCTGAGAATCTCGGTTCAAAGCCAGCCCGGGCAGGAAAGACCGTGAGACTCCTATCTCCAATAAACCACTAGAAAACTGGAAGTGGCGCTGTAGCTCAAGTGGTAGAGTGCTCGCCTTGAGCTGAAGAGCTGAGGGACAGCGCCCAGGCCCAGAGTTCAAGCCCCATGACCAACAACAACAACAAAAAAGTCTCATGGAGTTTCCTGCCTGGGCTGGCTTTGAACCATGATCCGCAGATTTCAGCCTCCTGAGTAGCTAGGATTACAGGCATGAGCCCTGGCCCCTGGCACCAGCTCCTTATTTTTTTTTTTTTTGGGGGGGGGTCTGGTTGTAGGGCCTGAACTCTGGGCCTGGGCGCTGTCCTTCAGCTCTTCAGCTCAAGGCTAGCGCTCTACCACTTGAGCCACAGCGCCACTTCTGGCTTTTTTCTTTTTGCATGCAAGGCAAGTGTTCTACCACTGAGCCACCTTCCCAGCCCCCAGCTCCTTATTTTTAAAAGCTGTTCTGGCTGGGTTCTTTGCATAGGTGAGGCTCTGGGAAAGATCTCTAAGGTTTAACCTCCAGCACAATGAATCAACCAATCCGTGTGTTCTGGCCAGTCGGTGTGGCGCTTTGTGACAACTCCTGACTCCTGTTTGCTCTGGACCTGACTGCACTGCCCTCACCGAAGTGCCCTCCCAGACTGCATGCAGTGCACCCTGGGCTCTGGGCGTGTCCCAGAATGCTGGGGCTTCTGGAGAGTGCCAGCAGACAGCCAAGACCTGCAGAGAAGGGGCCGACACCCTGGAGGAGTCCAGCGGGACTGGTGGGCAGGGCACACCAGAGCTGAGGCAGAGCTGGGGCAGACCCTGAGGCCCAGCCTCCCCAGGGAGGAGGCCTCCCCAGGGACGAGCTTCCATGCCTGTGGCTCTTTTGGTAAGTGGATTTCTGCTTCCTGCCTACAGATGCCAGAGGGCTTCCTCTGCCTGATGCTCTCCCCCTGCCCACTCACCTGCCTCCCTGGGTTCCTGACAGCAGTGTCTGTGGCAAACTTGCTGGCCGGGTGTGGCATCAGCACGCTCAGAGGGGAAGACACTCTGGAAGGAGGGCACTTCAGACATGGAGCCCGACTGCACACCCCAGCTGAGCCAGGTGAGGGAGAGGCAATCATGCTAAACACCCACCTGCACCCACCCAGCCTTCCTGCTCCTCTCCACCAGGGGGAGCCGGGCTCCCCAAAGAAGCACCAGGAGGTGCAGGGAAGACACTGAAAACACAAGGACACAAACCACAAGGACAAGGCATGCCAGAGACGCAGGAGCAGCTGGCAGAAGATGAAAGCTGCGCAGAGCAGAGGTGTTCTAGCTGAACCAACAGGTGGAGTTAACATCCATGCACTCATACCGAGATGGACAAGTCACTGAGCAACCAGGGGCGGGGGAGGGGAGGAAGGGGAGCATCGGGACAGGAGGGCAACCCCACCTAATGACTGTCTGGATGGGACTGGGGACTCACTTCTGAAGGGCAGATAACCAGGAGACAGGAACGCGACAGGGACGCACCCGGCAGACACAGCGCAGGCCAGGTGAAGAGGGCCACACCACAGGTGAGCCCTGCGGGTCACAGTGCCTGGAAGGGCCCCGCCCTGGTGCTTTCTCCCAGGTGACCTGGTCTCCCCTGCGGGAAAGCTGCCAGCAAACCCCCCGGAGGGCTCCTCAGGGGCGGCCAGCCCACTCCAAAGCTGTCCAGGCCATAAATGACGGGCAAGGCGAGAAGCTTCCAGTCAAGAGCCACCCCAAGAAGAAGTCATGAGGGGTCCTAGCTGGGGCTCAAGGACACTCCAAGGACGGGGAAAGCCAGTGGAGTTCTGTGCCCCATGACTGTGTGACGCCCTTGCACAGACCTCACAACCTCTGAGGCGGGAAGCGGACGGCAGTACCGCGTGGTGGCCCTGGGAGAGCAGTGTGCTGTGACCTGTTCCCCTCTTCTCACCATAGCCTTGCTGCTGCCCGGGGTAGCTCTGCTGGTTGGCGTACTGCTGCTGGGGGTATGTCTGCGGCTGCGCCGAGCCCTGCTGGTAGCCGGCCTGCTGCTGGCTGTACTGCGAGTTCCCTGCAGAGAGAAAGACACCGCTCACGTCAGCCTGCGCCGCCGCCCCCAGCACCCTCGGGAGCGGGCGGCCGGGGCGCCCCCACCAAGCACTGCGGTGGAACAGAAAGCCAGGGACGGCGAAACGGCTGATAGTCCTAAGAAAGGGTAAGACGAGCACGGTGGATCTGTGTCCCCCCAAAAGACAACCTGAGTCTGAAACGGACCGTGACCACAGCAGGATAGCTGTGTCCCTGCAAGGGGAGGGAATGTGACAATACAGAAGCCATGTGACCACAGTGGGCAGAGCCCGGAGCACGCTGCTCCAAGCACGCATCCGCCCGGAGGATGGCTGGCGGTCACCAGAAACCAGAGGCGCCGGCACAATCCCGCTGGGGGGGGGGGGGTGCACCCACCGCCGCCGCCGCCACGGCCTCTACAACTTCAAGGCAATGAACCTGCGTGACGCGAGCCACCCCACGGCCAGCCCTGTCACCGCGGCCCCGAGCTGGCATAAAGCAAGTGGGCTAGGAAACACGGTGGCATCGGGCATCCCAGCCAACCCTGAGCCCCCTCTCTGGAGGCCACTGCTCTTCAGGGGCCCCCCGGGGGCCTCTGTATGGACAACTACTACCAAGGGATGGTGTGCAAAGGTGACTGCCCGATACAGCCACATCCGGCCTCTTGTCCTTGAGTCTCCTCATGCTCCCCACAGACACCAGGCCTGGAACGCTGCCGGGCATCTGCTTCCACTGGAAGCCAACAGGACCAGCGCAGAGTGAGCTGTGGTGGCCATGTTGTGGGCCCAGGTGTCTGCCTGCTCAGTGGCAGGAGCGCAGCTGGTCCATCGGGTTGTAGACGGCACGGGGCAGAGGTGCAGACTTGCCTCTGGTGAAGTGATGAGAACACCACCTGCTCACGAAGGTGAGCCAGCACTGAGGAGTGTGCTGGCAAGCGGCAGGGACCACGGAGCCCACACGCCACTGTGCTACCAACGCCTGGCCTGGCCTGGTTCTCTTATGCTATGTTCATTCTTAAGTCCTTGACCCAGCCAGGGGTAACAGCCCGGCCACTACACCTGCTTTGGGGGCAGGGACAGGGTAACCCTGAAGGACCTGCTTCACAAGGCTACCCAGCCTACCCAGAAGGCGGGGTAGGCGCCTGCACCAGGCAGGGAGCAGGAAGAACCAGACCCCAACTGACAGGACAGGAAGACAGCTGAGCATAAGGTAGGGAGAGAACAGGAGACAGCTCTGTGTGTGTGTGTGTGTGTGTGTGTGTGTGTGTGTGTGTGTGTGTGTGTGTGTGTGTGTGTGGTCAGAGAACAGGAGACAGCTGTGTGTGTGTGTGTGTGTGTGAGGAGACAGCTTGTGTGTGTGTGTGTGTGTGTGTGTGAGGAGAGAACAGGAGACAGCTGTGAGTGTGTGTGTGTGTGTGTGTGTGTGTGTGGTCAGAGAACAGGAGACAGCTGTGTGTGTGTGTGAGGAGACAGCTGTGTGTGTATGTGTGTGTGTGTGAGGAGACAGCTGTGAGTGTGTGTGAGGAGAACAGGAGACAGCTGTGTGTGTGTGTGTGTGTGTGTGTGTGAGGAGACAGCTGTGAGTGTGTGTGAGAACAGGAGACAGCTGTGTGTGTGTGTGAGGAGAGAACAGGAGACAGCTGTGTGTGTGTGTGAGGAGACAGCTGTGTGTGTGTGTGTGTGTGTGTGTGTGTGAGGAGACAGCTGTGAGTGTGTGTGTGTGTGTGTGTGTGGTCAGAGGAGACAGCTGTGTGTGTGTGTGTGTGTGTGTGTGTGTGTGTGAGAGGAGAGAACAGGAGACAGCTGTGAGTGTGTGTGAGGCGAGAACAGGAGGAGACAGCTGTGTGTGTGGTTAGAGAACAGAAGACAGCTGTGTGTGTGTGTGTGTGTGTGTGTTTAGAGAACAGGAGGAGACAGCTGTGTGTGTGTATGTGTGTGTGTTTAGAGAACAGGAGGAGACAGCTGTGTGTGTGTATGTGTGTGTGTTTAGAGAACAGGAGGAGACAGCTGTGTGTGTGTGTGTGTGTGTGTGTGTGTGTTTAGAGAACAGGAGACAGCTGTGTGTGTGTGTGTGTGTGTGTGTGTGTGTTTAGAGAACAGGAGGAGACAGCTATGTGTGTGTGTGTGTGTTTAGAGAACAGGAGGAGACAGCTGTGTGTGTGTGTGTGTGTGTGTGTGTGTGTGTGTGTGTGTGTGTGTGTGTGTGTGTGTGTGTGTGTGTGTGTAGAACAGGAGAAACAGCTAGGAGTTACCACAGCTCATGGGTGGCTTAGCTTCCTGGGTGGTTCTCCATCTACTTCTGACTTCTGCTACTGGAAACCAAGATTGCTATGTGGAGGACAATGTGACAGTTCCTCAGAAAGTTCAAATAAAGCCGGGCGCTGGTGGCTCACGCCTGTAATCCTAGCTACTCAGGAGCCTGAGATCTGAGGATCGCGGTTCAAAGCCAGCCCGGGCAGGAGAGACCGTGAGACTCCTATCTCCAATAAACCACCAGAAAACCAGAAATGGTGCTGTAGCTCAAGTGGTAGAGCGCTCGCCTTGAGCTGAAGAGCTGAGGGACAGTGCCCAGGCCCAGAGTTCAAGCCCCATGACCGACAAAAAAAAAAAAAAAAAAGTTCAAATAAAGCTGGGCACCAGTCATTCACACCTGTATTCGTAGCTACTCAGGAGGCGGAGATCAGAAGATTACAAAGTAGCCCAGGTAGGAAAGTCCTAATCTCCATCTCCAAACTAGCAGCAAAAAGCAGGGCTGGAGGCATGAGTGAAGTGGTAGAACAACGGCTGAGCAAGTAAGCTAAGAAATGTGAGGTCCTTAGCTGGGCACTGGTGGCTCACGCCTGTTATCCTAGATACTCAGGAGGCTGAGATCTGAGGATCACAGCTCAAAGCCAGCACGGGCAGGAAAGTCCAGTGAGACTATTATCTCTTATTTCTAGTGAGACTCTTATTTCTAGTGAGAAAACCGGAAGTGGCGCTTTGGCTCAAGTGGTAGAGTGCTCGCCTTGAGCTAAAGAGCTGAGGGACAGCGCCCAGGCCCAGAGTTCAAGCCACATGACCAACCAAAAAAAAAAAGAAAAGAAAAGAAAAGAAATGTGAGAACCCTGATTTCAAGCCCTGGTATTCACATACAAAAAACATTAAGCAGGGGCTGGGAAGGTGGCTCAGTGGTAGAGCACTTGCCTTGCATGCATGAGGCCCTAGGTTCTATTCCTCAGCACCACATAAGCAAAAAGAAAAAAGCCGGAAGTGGCGCTGTTCAAGTGGTAGAGCGTTAGCCTTGAACTGAAGAGCTAAGGGACAGCGCCCAGGCCCAGAGTTCAGGCCCCATGACCGGACCCAAAAAGAAAAACAAAAACAAAAAAAACCATTAAGCAGAACTGCCAATTGAACCTATGGGCCACACCTTGGTGTCTACTACAGCCACAGTGCAGAAACAACCACAGGCCGGGTATCTAGCTACCCACAGACAGACAAAAGGAAAAGCAGACTGTACTATACCCAGCGGACGCTTGTCAGCCAGCCTTCCCAAGGAGGGTCCGCCACACACCACACCTTGGATGAGGCTCCACTGCACCACGTGGAGCAAGCCAGGTACAGAAGGGTAAATGCTAACCCCGCTCCCAGGGTCCTCAGAGCACACAAAATCAGTGATGGGGAGCACGAGAGTGGGGCCCGGGGTGGTGGGGGCTGGGAGCTGGGTGCCGGGGTGGTGGGGGCTGGGGGGCTGGGTGCCGGGGTGGTGGGGGGCTGGGGGCTGGGTGCCGGGGTGGTGGGGGGCTGGGAGCTGGGTGCCGGGGTGGTGGGGGGCTGGGGCTGGGTGCCGGGGTGGTGGGGGCTGGGGGCTGGGTGCCGGGGTGGTGGGGGGCTGGGGGCTGGGTGCCGGGGTGGTGGGGGGCTGGGGGCTGGGTGCCGGGATGGTGGGGGCTGGGGGCTGGGTGCCGGGATGGTGGGGGGCTGGGAGCTGGGTGCTGGGGTGGTGGGGCCTGGGAGCTGGGTGCCGGGGTGGTGGGGGGCTGGGAGCTGGGTGCCGGGATGGTGGGGGCTGGGAGCTGGGTGCCAGGATGGTGGGGGCTGGGAGCTGGGTGCCGGGGTGGTGGGGGCTGGGAGCTGGGTGCCGGGGTGGTGGGGGCTGGGAGCTGGGTGCCAGGATGGCGGGGGCTGGGTGCCGGGGTGGTGGGGGCTGGGGGCTGGGTGCCAGGATGGTGGGGGCTGGGTGCCGGGATGGTGGGGGCTGGGTGCCGGGGTGGTAGGGGCTGGGTGCCAGGATGGTGGGGGCTGGGTGCCAGGATGGTGGGGGCTGGGTGCCGGGGTGGTGGGGGGCTGGGGGCCGGGGTGGTGGGGGGCTGGGAGCTGGGTGCCGGGGTGGTGGGGGCTGGGAGCTGGGTGCCGGGGTGGTGGGGGGCTGGGGGCTGGGTGCCGGGGTGGTGGGGGCTGGGTGCCGGGGTGGTGGGGGGCTGGGAGCTGGGTGCCGGGGTGGTGGGGGGCTGGGGCTGGGTGCCGGGGTGGTGGGGGCTGGGAGCTGGGGGCCGGGGTGGTGGGGGGCTGGGAGCTGGGGGCCGGGGTGGTGGGGGCTGGGAGCTGGGGGCCGGGGTGGTGGGGGGCTGGGAGCTGGGTGCCGGGGTGGTGGGGGCCTGGGAGCTGGGTGCCGGGATGGTGGGGGCTGGGAGCTGGGTGCCAGGATGGTGGGGGCTGGGAGCCGGGATGGTGGGGGCTGGGAGCTGGGTGCCGGGATGGTGGGGGCTGGGAGCTGGGGTACAATGGGAGCAGTTCAGTTCTGTAAGGCAGAGTTCTGAAGATAGCCAGGGCAATGGGTACAGACAATGTGGAACTACTCCCTACCATCAGACTGTCCACTGACAATGGGGAAGATGAGACCAGACCCAGGCATGCTGGCTCACTCCTGAATCCTAGATATTCAGAAGACTGGAGAGAGCTGGAGGATCACAGTTCAAAGCCAGCCCAGGGAAAAAAGTCCACAAAACTCCATCTCCAATTAACCAGCAAAAAGCAAAGCTGGAAGTGGCTCAAGTGGCAGAGCACTGCTGAGCAAGCATGAGACCATGAGTTCAAACTCCAGTACCAACCACAAAAGAAAAAAACAAAGGTTAGGCTGGTTACACTTTCATAATAGAGGCCTTATAACCACAAGTAGTAACATTTTTAAAAAGCTATCAAAAATGTTGCCTTTAATGTTTAGTATCTTTCCCCCCACACCTCCCCTCCACTGACATCTAGACCAGGAGGCCCGGATTTGAGGCGCTGAGATTGCACGTCTTGTGAATTGGTCTTCTGTGTGGGGACTGCCCTCGTTGCCCCCTCTCCCCAGGAAGCCCACCCACTCAGGACCTGACGTGTCCTGCCCCGGCTGCCACTAGCCCGGGACCCGACCGTGTGCCCTGCCCCTGCTCCCCGTCCTGTGAGCTGGCTCTGAGGCAGCCGGGGGCGGGGAGGGGGCACACTTTCACCATAGCAGTGGTACGTGGAAGCAAGCTCGCCAGCAGCCACTGCCTCCGTGCAGGGGCACGCAGGGGCAGACACGTGGCCTGCGAGCCCCGACCAAGGGCCACGCTGATCTGACCTGCAGGTAGTCAGGCCTATTGGGGCCACGTCACACACGAACATGCCCCCCGGCTCAGGACTCTGAGTGCCTCCGTTCCCGCTGAACAACCACGTCTGTGAGGCTCTGACGAGGAGGCTGATAGAGGCTCAGGCCCCAGGCCGCTCGGCTGGACCCGACGGCAGACTGTGCCCAACAACCCCCTCCATACCCAGCCACACCTGTTTTCCAAACTCACAAAATCCAACCTGACTTCTGAGGTAAACCTGATTTTACCGGGCGACACCAACTGCTCTGGACGTGACCTGCTGGGGGCTTAGGGACTCTCAGTGCGGGCAGGCACTAGCTGGTGTGGGAGGCCTTAGTGCCATCTCCAGGCCTCATGTTTCTACACGCCCGGTGTCCTAGCCGGAGTGGAGGCCTCAGCATCGTTGCGAGGCCTCGTCTTCTTACCGCCCTCGTAGTAGTGCTGCGTGGACTCCTCGAAGGCGCGGTCGTAGCTCTGCTCCGTGTAAGATGATTGCTGGTAGGCGTAGTCGCCGTGGCCTGTAAGACAAGGCAAGGGCTGGGGCCTCTCCCTGCCCAGGCCCTGGGGCAAGGTGGCAGGGTAAGGCCCAGGAGACCCAGGGCCAAGCCGCGGCTCTCGCTGTAACATGCTGACATCGATCCCACTTCACTGGCTGCAGCCAGTCTGTGGTGATGGTCAAATCTGCCCGTGCCTCCCTGCATGTCCCAGCCAGCTCCTTGGCGTGTCCAGGCCCAGGGCATCAGGACAGCAGAGGGGCTGCACACCACCACCTTGTCCCCGGCACCAGGGCTTGGCCCGCAGCTGGCTGTTCTTTTTTTTTTGGGGGGGGGGGGTCCGGTCGTGGGGCCTGAACTCTGCACCTGGGCGCTGTCCCTCAGCTCTTCAGCTCAAGGCTAGCGCTCTACCACTTGAGCCACTTCCAGCTTTTTTCTTTTTGCTTATGTGGTGCTGAGGAATCGAACCCAGGGCCTCAGGCATGCAAGGCAAGCGCTCTACCACTGAGCCATCTTCCCAGCCCCGGCTGGCTGTTTTGATACCACACGCCACCCATTTCCCTGCTGGGCTGTGCACCCCCACCTCACGCTTTAAATGCCTTCTCCACAAACCCAGGATGACTTAACGATGATCTAGGAGGGATGCGAGCAGCAGAAGAGCATGGCTGGTGAGGGTCAGAGGGGCACGGGTCTGGGAGGAGCTGGGGCAGCGCCGGGGCGCAGGGCTCACCATCAGGGTAGTACTGCTGGGTCATGGGCTCAGCGGCGCCCTGGCCGTGGCTGTACTGCTCGCTGTAGTACTCTTCCTGGCCCAGGTACTGCTGGGAAGAGCCTGCAAGCATCAACACAGCGCTCAGGACCGGGGCACACTCTCCTGGCAGAGCAGCCCCGCTGCTGTGAGAACAGGGACAGACCAAGCCCCTCCCCATCCTCTCAGACCCCCTTGGTCCTCCGCCTGCGCACGTCTGCGAGCTCTGGGCCTTCGCCACAAGCCTGGGTCTGCAGCGCCCACCCCGGCTGGGAATGCCCACGACCTCACCTTGCTGGGAAGGCCGGTAGGGCGCCATGGGCCGCTGCCCCATCATGCTGCTCCCCTGGCCACCCTGACCCATCATGGCGATGGAGGACTGGCCCTGGTAGTGCTGGCTACTGCCCTGCGCCGAGTTGTAGTGGGACGTGGCAGCCTGCTGGTGCATCATGGGCACTGTACGACAGCACAGAGATTCCAAATCAGCCACAGGAAGCTCAGGACAGCAGCCCCCTCCCCCCCCCCGACCCTCATGTGCCAACTGACTCCCTCCTTGGGCTGGCCCTTTATGATTTCCTGGGGTTCCCCACGAGACCATTACCTGTAACTCCCCAATAACAGCTGCACATATGCCTGCCATGTGGTCAAAACTCCAGCCTTGGTATCAACTGTTTTATTATGATTATGATGATGGTGGTGATGATAATTCTGAAGCAAGACCCTGCTGAGTAGCCCTGGCTAGCCTCAAGTTCATGATGCCCCGCTTCAGCCTCAACGGGGGGCTCACAGGCATCCACCCAGCTGGTGCCGCTATTTAAAATGTGCCAACAAGTCAGCCAACATAGAGAGGGGCCCTGCAAACACGGCACAGAAAGCGGCCCTGCAATACTGCGACAAAGACATAGGCTGACCCACTGCAACAATGAGACATACAAGACACTGTGTGGAAAAGGAACTTTACAACTTGGTGGGGGAGGGGGGTTAGGGAGGTGGGGAGGGAAGGGATGGTAGGGGAAAACAAAGGAGGGGGTAACAATGCTCAATAAGAAATGTACTCATTACCTTCTTCATGTAACTGTAACCCCTCTGTACGGCATCTTTACAATAACATATATATATATATATATATATATATACACACACACACATATACGTATACACACACACACATATATATATGAAAGTGGTCCTGCAGCTCCCACAGAAACTCACGTCCTGTGTTCCCTTAGCCTGGGAGGGGCTGGGCCTGCTGGCCTGGCCTGACCACACAGTCTGCTCAGAACCCCGGGAGCAGCACCGGCCACAGAAAGAGAACAGGGGCCACCTGTGATCAGGTTTCCAGTAACCACATTGCCAGAGCAAAAGAAATCAGCGGAAGTCAATTTTAATGATACATTGATCAGTCAGTATTTCCAAAATAAGTTTTAGCTTGTAATTACTATAAAAACGCATTTATGTAATAAGCTCTGAATCGCCTATCACTCAGGGAACTTCCAAACTGGGCCCTGCTACTCCCCAGCGCTCACAATCCCCAGGCCTGTGGCCTCTGCCGTGGGGGCCCGGGCCCAGGGGCTGCCCCTGCGCTGGACGAAGCCCAGTCTCTGGCTGGACACCTGTGGCTCTCCTTCCCTTCTGCTTTGGGCAGCTGGCAGGGCGTTCCCCGCACCAGGAGTGACTTACGCCCTACACCCCAGCGTATAGGTGTCCATCCAGACACGCAGCCAGCACCGCCGCACCTCAGGACCTCTCCAGAAGCCTCAGAGGTTCCAGCCTGCCCGGCCCTGCCCTCGGGGATCGCAGATGGGCAGCCCCTCTCAGGGACCACCCAACCTGAGCGTGAAGCGGCGAGTACCTGGGTTGGACTGCATGTTGATGTTGGTCCGAGACACGTAGTTGCCAATGGCACCCTGGCCCTGCATGGGGACGCTCTGCGAGGCGGGGCCCGAGTGGCTGTAGCCGGGCCCGGTTCCGTGGCTGCTGCCTGACATGCTCACAGAAGTGGTAGGCAGCGTGCTCTGCGCGGTCTGCTGCATGGACACGTGGTTCGGGCCTGCTGGGAGGGTGGAGGAGGCAGGTCAGCTGCTGGGGCTAGGACGCATCTCTGAAGGAAGTGCTGAGCTCCCTCCCTCCCTCCCTCAGCTGGCCTTGAGGAGGGCGGCTAGCAGGGTCAACACCATGAATGGCTAGAAGAGAAACATAGACACTAAGGAAGAACAAGTTGAGCCGTGTACTCGTTACACAGTGTTCTCAGGCAAATGTGGCAGCCTCACCCTCAGCAGAAAGTCCCCAGCGAACCGAAGCAGCCCAGCGCGACCGAGCAAGAGGAGCAGGGGGCCCGGGGCCAGAGCTGCAGCCTCCGCGGCTCACCCCACTGCGTGCACACGGGGCCCAAGTGTTCACAGTGGCTCTGTGACCAGGATGCAGGAGGATGGGGGTCACAGTGCCCAGCCCGATGAAGTCAGGATTGCCCCCCCCCACCAGCCACCCATGGCTGCAAACCTGCTCACCGTTGCCCATCTGGCCCTGCATGAGCGAGGCTGGGGGCAGGCCCGTGCTGATGGCATCACTGAGGCTGCCCTGCGAGTGCAGGCTCTGGCTGGATCCGCTCTGACTCAGGGCGCCGGGGCCCAGGTTCATGTTCTGGGTCGGAGGCTGTGGGGCACAGGAAGGTTGGGGGGGCGCTGACACTTGGGGATCGCACGCGCCCCCCCATGGAGATGCAGTTCCCCCTCTCCATATCTGCACCCCATTCACCACCAGCCACTGAATGCTTACAGCCTACAGCACCCGTGGACTAGCAAGATGGGGCTCCTGAGGCCCGAATGGCTCAGGCCAAGATGAGCCGACACAAAGACAGCGTCATGGGAACTGTTTATCTTCCCACACCTGGAGGTGAGAAGCCCACCACAGGTTAGAAGCATCCCTTCTCCCTCTGCTGGCCCTCAGACTCCAATACCACCCAATACCACCCCATTCCTCTTCAGCTCAGTGGGCCAAGTATCTCAGGGTCCACGTTCCTGCCACGGCCTGGGCCGTGCATTCACTTCACCTCCACAGCGTTCCATGCCCACAGCCCTGCCCCCCAGAACCCCACCCCCCGGGTTCTACATCCTCCCAGAAGCCCCCCCCCAGGACCCTACCCCAGGTCCATATCCCCAGTCCACATTCCCCCAGGACCCCACCCCCCAGGTCCTCCATCAGTGGCTCCTATTGTGCTCAGACGGAGCCCCCGGAGGACCCCGAGTCTCTCCAGGGAGATGATGGGTTGGGTAGCCCATCAGAGCTGATTGCCACTTTGTACTTGGGGAACTGATCCAGGCATCTATGTTGCCACTTCCAGGGGCCGGAAGAGTGGGGCGGGCACTACTGGTGCCGTGTGAGCCTGACACCTGGAGGCAGCTGCACCCGGCACTCTCTGGGCGCACTCCCCCGTGGCTCCAAGGCTACCGGCAAAGGATCCCGCTTCGCAGCAAAAACTTACCTGGAGGAGATTGTATTTATAGCAAATCAAACAGAAGACAATAAAATATGTATGCTAACATCTGCAATATTTACTGTGCTGGAAATTTTTTCCCTTTAGGCTGTACTTGGAATTTGAATTAAGGGTTTGAGGGCTCTACCACTTAAGCCACACCTCCACCCCTTTTAGCTCTGGGTTTGTTCATTTATTTTGCCAGTACTGGGGCTTGAACTTAAGGTCCCATCCTCACTCAGTTTACTTGCTCAGGACTGGCACTCTACTACTTAAGCCTTGCCTTCAACCCAGATTTTTGGTGGTTAACTGGAAATGGAGTCTTACACTTTCTACCCAGGCTGCCTTGATTACAATCCTCCTGATCCTACTTCCCAGGATTATAAGGATGGCTTGGGAACTTGTGTGCATGCATGCACATGTGCATGTGCTCGCTGTTCCTGGGCCTTAAATGTAGTACCTGGGTAGTGTTCTACCACTTGAGACGCAACTCCACTCTTGGCTTTTTGGTGGTTAATTGGAGATAAGAATCTCATGGACTTTCCTGCCTAGAGTAGCCTTGGACTGTGATCCTCAGATCTCAGCCTCCTGAGACAGGTGTGAGCCACCAGCATACCTGACAGGAATCCTCATATTAAAGGGCATGGGCTAGAACTGCTCACAGTTCCAGAAGGGCTCGCAGCATGAGGACCTTGACTCAAGACCCAGTATCACAAAATAATTACTTTTTTTTTTTTTTTTGGTAGTGGGGCTTGAACTCTGGGCCTGGGCGCTGTCCCTCAGCTCTTCAGCTCAAGGCTAGTGCTCTACCACTTCAGCCGCAGTGCCACTTATGGCTTTTTCCGCTTCTGTGGTGCTGAGGAATCAAACCCAGGACCTTGTGCATGCAAGGCAAGTGCTCTACCACTGAGCCACCTTCCCAGCCCAAAATTACATCATTTTAACAAGTCAGCTCACAACTGGAGCGAGAATCCCCTCCCTGCCCCTCAGGGTCTGCGCTGAGTCCATGGCTACTGCTAAATAGGCCGAACCCAATCCCACCTCTGTCACATCTCCTCACCCCTGCAAGACCGGAAGCAAGGAACACATCCCTTCCCGGGGTAGCGGGCCTGGCTGGACCCCCGCGCTAGGTGAGGCGCCACGCCCGGCGCCTGGGTACGCACCGCGGGAAGCAGAGACTGCATGTTCTGGCTGGAGTCCGCGATGGTGGCCAGGTACACCAGGTTTCGATGCAGGAGCTGCTGGTACCTGCAGGAGAGGGACACGGCATGAGTGGCAGGGGTCACCACATGGTGCCCCCAGACGGACAGAGGCAGAAGCCATTTAACCAAGAGATCTGGACTTCCAGAGGGCGGAGAACAGATCCAGCTCATTCCGAGACAGTAGTTCACACACGCCACAGCAGATGGGGCCCGGGACTCCCACATAACATCATGGGGGCTCACATGCCTACCCGGGTTTCCTGAGGCCCTTCCCACGCCTCCAGGTAAGCCTGTGGCCAGCTGCTCTGTGCCCAGCCCCAGCGGTCACCACAGCCAGCCCGGCCTCCCTAGCGCTCCTCCCTGACCCCTTTCTCTCCAGCTGCCCCCAGGGCCAGGTCTAACCTCAGCCCTCGGACTGAGACGCTTTCCTCGGAGTGCACAAGGCCTCCCCAGTGTTTGGAGAAGGAAGAGTCTGCACTTCGACAGAGAGGTGGGAGGCCCAACCCGGGTAGCAAGCAACTTACTGGGCACACTCGGCTGTTTTGCCCTTGCTCTGGTGGTCCAGGATACACTGGATCAGGTGGTGGTTTTCGTCCAGCATCTGCGGGAGAGGTGAAGAGGACACGTCAGCCATCACGGCAGCTTCCTCTGCACGGCCAGAGTGCGTGGCCGGAAAGATCCGTCCAAGTCTGTAGCAAAGGACAAGACGCTGAGGAGTGCTAAGGACACCAAGCCAGGCTCCACATCCTCCCTGGACTGGGGGACAGACTCTCAAATCACAAAGACACTGGTGGATGCGAGCTGCTCACCATCGTGCTAGCACGGGGAAGGCTTCCCATGGGGCTGTGCTCAGCCTGGGCCTGTGAGGCCAGCAAAGAATAGCAGACTGCTCTGGTGAGACTGGAAACCATCTCAGCCCGGGGCCTGCGGCCGCACACCCACTGTTTCACCTGTAAGTCTGCCCCCAGCCTTGAGTTGGACAGGAACTGAGGCGGGACAGGATCACGCTGTACTCTGCAGAGGTCAGTACCTGTTGTGAACCTTTACTGCTTAAGTACCAAGTCATGGCCTTGAACCCCGACCAGACACTGGTCTTGCTGAGAAGCACAGGTGAGCCTGTGGACGCTGCTCTGAGGGCTGCCACCGGCTCCCAGACCTTCCCACGATGCAGAGGCACGGGTCTGGAGGCAGGCACACGTGCCTTCACCACTCCAGCGGAATCAGTACTGCTGGACTCTTGCCAGAAACGGTGCTTCCGGGTCTGTCCCTGCCCAGGTGGTGGACGAACCCAGAGTTTCTCTCAGAAAGCCCTAGGCTGGGCTCAAAAGCCACCCGGTTCTGTCAGGGGCCTGGGACTTCTTGCGACATATGAGGCCCTTTTCTGCAGCCCCCTTGGTGCCCCCCCCCCCCCCTGGGGCTGCTGCCCGCACATACTCTGGCAAGTGTTGGCTGCGAGCTGGTGGAGAAGGTCGGCAGTGTGCGGGTAAAGACACACACTGGAAGTTCTTCCTCCAGAATGGCCACTGGGGGCGGCACTGGGGTGTCTGGGAGACCCCGGGGAAGGAGGGAGGGGACGGAGAGGAAGTGTGGCAGGCACAATGAGTCCCCAGGGGAACAAGCTCTCCGTTTCCACCACGGCCTCTGCTCACCCGTTCACGCGCTCACAAAGGACAAGGCCTGCCATCTCCTTCAAAGCACACACCTGATCTCTGCCCGGGAGGCGCCCGTAGGAGTGGCCGCAGGCAGTCACCTTGGAGCAGGTGGGAGTGACAGGGGAAGGGCACCTGCCTGCCCATCCCCTCCTGCTACACAGACCTTGTACTGCCATCCGCCCCAGGACTCCAGCTCCCACGGGGTCCCGGGCCCAGCCCCACAGGGCACGCAGCCCCAGGGCTCCAAGGCCTGCCCTACCTCATCTTCCTGCTGCCCGCGACCCCTCAGCAGACACGAGCTCCAGGGAGCTCCTCTTGCTGTGTTCTTTTGAAAGTTGCAAGGCTTCTCCTATACTCATTATGGTCTTTCTCTTTACTGTGACAAGACTCCTGCCAGAGGTGCCCAGCTCCGCAGAGGAGCCGTCTGACACGGCCAACCACCAGGGGGCGTGAGCAGCCAGGAGCTGCCTGGGGGCTTAGAGCAGGCTGGGGGTAAAACAGGGCACCCAGCTCCCCTTCCAGGCTGGCTGGAGAGAAACACCTCAAGGGCTTCTTTACTCCCTCAAGAGCCAGTGCTATCCTTCAAGATGTCCCGGCTCCTGCCCCTGCTTGCCCCATGAATGTGTTCTTTCCAAGACACAAGGCAGGCCCCATGTGCTCTGCATACAGGACAGTAGATTGCCAAGGAAGAGGATACCATGAGCCCACCACACACTATGGCATACCAAGAGAAAGGGTCCCAGTAATTAAGACGCTTTGGAGCTTTGACAAGTATTAAGGAAATGTTTACTATAACTGTATTTTTATACAAGCCGCACCTAGGATGCTATCTCACTTCGATTAAAGCCATAGGCCAGAGGAGGGGATGCAAGCTGTAAACAAACCCTCACCTGGCTGCTGAGTGAGGAACAAGCAAGGCAGAACCTCCTAAGGACCAGAAGCACAGGGCCCAAGCAGCCGCAAGGTCTTCCTTCGTATGAAAAGCAAAAGGACGGGTGTGAACTGCAGAGCTGATGCCAGGGCTGGGCCTGAAGCCAGAAGACCATGGAGCCATGCTGTGAACCCCAAGCTGGCTCACAGCCAGGACCTCTCCCCAGGTAGGAGAAGGGGAACAGGTTGCTGGTATGTCTCTTTGGAAAGTGGCAGGTCTGGGAGGAAAGACACTAGATCTTGAAGGAGAGAGCACTCCATGAACACCACTGCCTGATTCGACTCGACAGCACTAACCCACGCTGACAGCACTGGTCTGTGGATAAAACCTGCCTTCGAGAGTCAGAAGCCAACGCTGAAGGGCTGGGATGCTACTCAACGGTTGAGCACCTGCCCAGCAAGGGCAGAGCTCTCGTTCAATCCCCAGCAACACACACACACACACACCCAGCACCACACACACACACACACACACACACACACACACACACACACACACACACACAGAGCAACACCAGACATAGGAAAAAAGGATTATGAAGAAAAGAAGTGAAGGAAACAGTTACCGATAACCAAGAGACCAATCAAGAAAAGTTACTCTACACTTGAAATAACAAGATTCTACATAAAAGTAACATGGAGTCTGGTGGCTCCTGCTGGGATGTGGGGCGGGCACCCTGCCATCCCCAGCCACCAGGGAGCAGGGCAGGTCTGGGGGACACCTCTGGGCTCCAGCTCAGGCTCCCAGGCACAGTCACACTCTTGTGTTGGGGCCAAAGCCTGATTTTGACTGTGTCCCCATGTGCCATGCTTTGTCACTATAAGAAACGGGCTCCAGACCAGGCTGGTACTCCCCACTTCTGTGCAGGGTGCCCTGCCCCATACAGCCCCATGCAGGCCATCCACAAGCCCACTTGTGACTGCAGCTCCCGAACCTCGGGCCCTCGCTTGCTGGCTGTCCTTTCTGGAATACTCTCATTAGACGCCACTGCTGCTGAAATGAGACCCATTGCAAACAGATCCAGGAGGAGGATCATCTGGATTAGGGCGTGTTCTGCACCTAGCCGGTGCCTTGGAAGAGGGAAGGATGGACACGAAAACACATGTGAACAGGAAGAATGTGGACAGCTGCTGCAGGAAGGCAGGCTGCACGCTCCTCCTTGGAACCCCAGGGAGGAGCTGACCTGGACACCTTGTGGGCCGAGTGTGCCGCTTGATGCCATCTGAGCTGTGGTAATGACACTGACATGGCTGTCTGTTCCAGAATGCCTCCACAAACAGGGTCAGAGATGCCACGGTATGCTTGGAGCATTTGCTGCGTCTGGGACCCAGGCCAGGACAGGGATCAGTAAGGAATGAAGTAGCCACGCGCTGACTCAGGAGCCCAAGCCATACCTTAAAGTACTGCACTGTTCACATGATTGCCAAGGAGTAGGAGGGAGGGGACACTTGAGGGGGGTTTTGATGGTTGAGTAGGAGTTGGCATGTCTGAATGCTACCCAGATACAATCAGAAGATAAGCTGAGTATTTCCTTGGCCTTCATGTCCAAACAGGCTTCTGAGGGGTCCGCTGCTTTCTCTACTGCTCTTAGCACGGACCTGTTAGCACACATTATGGGAAGAGTACACTCTTGTTTTTATAGTTCTGGAAATCAAATCCAGGGCCTTGTAAGTACTCTACAAGAGTTCTACTACTGAGCTACATCTCTAGCTCTTATTTTATTCTTTGAGACAGGTCCTGCTACATAGCTCAGGCTGATCTTGAACTTGCTATGCAGGCCATGTTGGCCTGAAATTCATAACCACTCCTCCTCGGTCTCCCACCTGCTGGGATCGAAGGTGTATGCCTCCAGAGCCAGTTGGAGAACGTATTTTACGTGTAGGGCAGACCCCCCCCCCCAGCCAGGCTGCCTGGGTACACAGAGTCACTGCTGCCTGCTGGCAGGCGGCCCGCGGGTGAGGGGCTGAGGACCCACATCTGAGCCCGGGGCTGGCGCTGAGCAGGTCCCCCTCTCCGATCTGCTCAGGAAGGCCCTCTGGCACTTGCTCTTGCCGGAGAACCTGGGAAGTGTTCACGGAAAGTGGTGCAAAGCCCGCCTTTCTCCATACATGTTGGAGCCAAAGTAGGCTTTGGCTCCCGCGCCTGTCAGCCTGGCTGACAGAGCCTCTCCGGGCCGAGGCGACCGCACCCCCGGAGCCCACGCCCGACGCCCGACCCCGGGCCGGGCTCTCCCGCTTAGCCGGCCGGTGCTTCAGCTCCCCGCGGCAGGAAGTCGGGGAGATGCCCGGAGTTCAGCGAGGTCTGGGGGCCGGCGGGCGCCTCTCCACCTCCCCGGGCAATGCCAAGCCAGCTACAACCAAGCACCGCTCGGGCTCCAAGCCGCGCCACCGCGGCAGGGGTGGGGGGGGGTCCCCAAGGTCACCAAGGCCGCGGGCGCTCCGGGGCGCACACCCAAGCGCACGGCCGCCGAGAAGCCGCGCGGGCAGCGAGAAAACGGGCAGAAAGTGCGGCCTGGACACCACAACGAGGGTTTGGCTACCGATGTCCCCAAGCCCGTGCAGCCGCCGGTGAGCCTCACAGCCAGGCCGGGCGCCGTTAGGCCCGCTCCGGCCCGGGACGAAGCCCCGCGACCCGAGGGGGCGGGGACGCGCCGCCTGCGGCTCCGCCCGGACCCGCGCTCGGGCGGCCCGGGCCCCCGCACTCCGGGGCGGGCCTTTGTGCCTGCGGAGCGGCGGCCCGCGCCCCCCTTCCATCGCCGGCGGCGACCCGCGGCCGCCGCCTCCGCCCCCGGCGCTGTCAGCGGCGCGCGACGCCCCCCCGTCCGGCCCCGAGCGGCGGCGGGTCCGGTGCGCCTCGCACCGCCCGGCGGTGCGCGCTCGGGGTCGCGTCGCGCCCGGCGAAGCTGGCGCAGCTCCCGGCCGGGCGCCCGGGGCCCGGCGCGGGGCTCCGCCGAGGCTCGGGCCGCCACGCCGCGCCGCGGCTTTGTTCGCACCCGGCGCCCGGCCCCGCGCACGCCCGCGCCCCCGCGCCCCGGGCCCGGCCCACCTTCTGGATGGTCTGCTGCGTGACTTCCCCTTTGCCCCTCGGCCGCGCGGACGCGAAGGCCACGGACATGGTGGCGGCGCGGGGCTCAGCCCGTAATCATCGGGGTCCGTGCTCCGGCGGCGCCCCGCGGCCCGCGGCGCCCATTCTCCGCAGAGCGGGGGCGGGGGCGCGGGGGGCGCCGCGTCGTGGGCTCGCCCGCTCCCGAGCCGGAGCTCTGAGCCCAGCCCCGCCGGGCGTCCGCCCCGTGCGCCGCCGCCGCCGCAGGCCAGGCCCCGCGTGCGGCCCCCTGGCGTCCGGCCCGCGCTCCGGGCCCGGCCCGCCGCCGCTGTGCCGCCCCCCGCGCTGGGCGCCGGTGGTTCTGTCCGCGCCGCCTAGCGCGCCGGCCCGCCCCGCCCCGCGCCCCGCCTCGTCCCGCGTCCCGCCCATCGCCCCGCCCCGTCCCGCGCACCGCTCCCCTCGTTCCCCCACCCCTCGCACCGCCCCGTCCCGCGCACCGCCCGCCTCGTCCCCGCCCCATCCCGCCCTGCGCCCCGCCTCGTCCTGTGCACCGCCCCACCCCGCGCCTCACCCCGCCTCGTCCTGTGCACCGCCGCGTCCTGTGCACCGCCCGGCGCCCCGCCCCGCCCCGCCCCGCCCCGCCCGGCGCGCCGCACGTCCCCCTGACGCCGGACGCCGCCAACGGCGGCAGCGTGGCCCGCGGGAGCGGAGCGGGGCGGGGCGGGGCGGGGCGGGGCGTCGGGCGCGGCGCCGCCGGTGAGTGTGCGCTTTTGAGCCGCTGTGGCCAGAGCTCCCCGCCGCCGGCATGAGCTACGACCGCGCCATCACCGTCTTCTCCCCGGACGGCCACCTCTTCCAAGTGGAGTACGCGCAGGAGGCCGTCAAGAAGGGCTCGACTGCGGTGAGCCGGGCGGGGCCTGCGCGGGAGCGCGGGGCCTGTGCGGCCGGGCGTCTGCGGCGGGAGCGCCGCCTCGTGCGCGGGGCGCGCGGCCCGGGGCCAGGGCCAGGGCGGCGGCGGGCGGCGCGGCGCTCCGCGGGATTCCGGGGCCGAGTCGGAGGGCTCGGGGAGGCGCTTCCACCGGGCGGCTGGGCCGAGCCCGCTGCCCCGCCGCTGAGCGGATCCCGGCGGCCGGGGCCATCTTGGCCCCGGCGGCGGCGGCGGCTAGCTGGGCGCGGACGCCGGGCCCCGCCGGCCCGGGTGGGCGTTCAGAACAAAGGGCGCCGGCGGCCGGCTGCCTCCGGGTGAGGCTGAGCCGCCGACGCGGGCCCCGGTCCGCCCGTCGCCCGGCCGGCCCCGGTTCCGGGCCTGGGCGGCGCTGTGGGGAAGGCGCAGTGACGTCTTCCCGACGGCCGGCCCCGGCGCGGGCTCCCGGTGGACGTCGCCTCCGCGCACGCGGGTCAGCGAGGGCCCACGCGTCCGCCCGCTCTCCCCTCCGGTGCTCGTGCGGCCCGCGGCCCCGCTGTCTCGGCCCCGGGCGCGCCGGGCGGCTCTGGGAGCGCTGCGGGGCCGTCCGCGCGTCCCGAGGGTGCCGAGGTGCGGGGCCCGCCACGCCGGCCTGTCTGGACGGTCGTTCCCGGTGTGTCTCGCCCTCGGTCGGGAGGCTTGAACTCAGGGCCTGGGCGCTGACCCTGAGCTTTTCCACACAAGGCTGGCGATCTCGCCCTCAGCCACAGGGCCACTTCCGGTTTTCTAGTGGGTGATGGGAGGTCATCTCACGGACTTGAGTGCGATCCTCAGATCCCCGTTCCTGAGTAGCTAGGATTACAGGTTAAACTCAGGGGCTGTCCGTTGCTTTTCCTCCCCTTTGTGGTGTCAGCCGTAGAGGGCGACTTTAAACAAGTCCACCTGGAGAACGCTCAGGCCTTCTCCAGACAGTGCAGAGTGGGGCTGACAGCACGGGGTGGAATGCACAGCGCTCAGACTTCCCAGTCTTTCATGGGACATGGGACAGTTCGACACCGCATTGTTAATGCTTACCTGTTAGTGCAGCTCTGTAGGTCTCTCTTGTGATGTTCTCTTCCTTCTTTCTCTTTTTGCCAGTACTAGGGCTTGAACTCAAAAGTCTTGGTGTTGTCCTTGAGCTTTTTTTTTTTTTTTTTTTTGGTGAAGGCTAGCCTCTACCACTTGAGCTACAGTTCCACTTTTGGTTTTTTAGTGGTTAATTGAAGAAGAATCTCGTGGACTTTTCTTATCTCTCAGCCTCCTGAGTAGATTACTAGTAGATCACTACTAGTAGATCACTAGATTACAGACACGAGCCACCTGTACCCAACCCCGAGTAAAGATTGAGTACCTGTGACATACCCTGCACTAGCTCCACCAGAAATGGATCCATACCTTTGTGTGTTTGTGTGCACGTGTGTTGGTTGCACGTGTTGGCTTGAACTCGGGGTCTAGGCTCTCTCCCTAACCTTCTTTTTGTTCAGGACTATCAAGAGTTCTACCACTTGAGCCACAGCTCAAGTGGAGATGAGGATCTCACTTCCTGCCTGGGCTGGCTTTGAACCTCAATCCTTAGATCTCAGCCTCCTGAGTAGGATTACAGACATGAGACACTGGCCCTCAGCTCCATAGCCTTGTTTTTGAGGGTGTATGGTATAACCAGGGGAGACAAGTGGAAAGCCAGGTGTGGGTGTGCACACCTTCGCACAGGGCTGGCGTCCTCTGTGCCTGGTGGCACCGTACCACACTTACATGGCTTGTGGACTTATTGAAGGTTGGTGTTCGAGGACGGGACATTGTTGTACTTGGTGTGGAAAAGAAATCTGTGGCTAAACTACAAGATGAACGAACGGTGCGGAAGATCTGTGCTTTGGATGACAACGTCTGCATGGCTTTTGCAGGTATGGGTCTGCAGTCTTGGTGAGCTGAACTTGAGACTAGATGGCCAGTTATGAGACAGTATAAATTAGATAAATTGTTTCAAAGAAATGTGTTTGGATGGAGGGGGGGGGGCTGATGGCTTCTCCACCTGCCTGGGTGAACAAATCCAGGCTCCTTCTGGCTGGGCTGCTGTAGAACAGTAACCTCCTCAGTGGTGTGCTACACCCAAGCCTGTGCCTGGGGCATGGAGACCACAGGCAGTTCCTTGCCTTCCCCAGCTGTTGGGGGCACCAGGTACAGGACAGCAGCCAACACATTACCACACTCACTCCCTTTTGCCCTTGGTAGATCCAATCCAGGACTTAGTTCACTTAGACGAAAGTAGGGAGAGGCTGGACTTACTCATGAAATTATCTAAAAGACTGGGTTCATGTGTTGAGGTTCTGAAAGTTTTACACATGGTATTCTCAGAGTAGTTTCTGGAGGCCATTTAGTTCCACTGCACCTCACTCAGTGGCCTCTGTCCTGTTGGAAGATGGGCCTGAGGATCAGCCAGAGGCCAAAGAATTACTTGTGTAATTCCTGTCCTTGGTTGGAGCTATGAGCAGCTCCGGCAGAAGCCTCTACTCACTGCAGGCCTCACCGCTGACGCAAGGATCGTCATCAACAGGGCTCGGGTGGAATGCCAGAGCCACCGGCTGACTGTGGAGGACCCCGTCACTGTGGAGTACATCACCCGCTACATCGCCAGTCTGAAGCAGGTGGGCATACGACCTCCTGCCGTCTCACCTGATGTGGAGTATGCACTGTCATATGGCTTATGGGCAGATGGGTAAACTAACTTGTAATCTAGTTTCTCCAGTTCAGTGGCACTGTTCTAATGTCATTCCTTTGTCTGGAGCAATCCTAGTTCTTTTATTCTGGAGGGAAATAGTGTTCATTTTGTCATCCTGAATGACCTTTTGCCAAGCAGGAGGCTAAGAACTACACTCTGATGATATGTTCATCTTTAAAATGTGTGTGCTTGGGGCTGGGAAGGTGGCTCAGTGGTAGAGCGCTTGCCTTCCATGTATGAGGCCCTGGGTTCGATTCCTCAGCACCACGTAAGCAAAAAGAAAAAAGCTGGAAGTGGCGCTGTGGCTCAAGTGGTAGAGCGCTAGCCTTAAGCTGAAGAGCTGAGGGACAGCGCCCAGGCCCAGAGTTCAGGCCCCACAACTGGACCCCCAAAAAAAGAAATGTGTGTGCTTGTCAAAATTATTTCCACTAGCCATAGCTAAGCTCCTTGGTGCTATTCCAGCCCCAAGTGGATCCTGAAAGTGAAAGTGCAGAGAGGAGGGGTGTTGAAAGCTATTTATAAATTTCATTCACTTGAATTGTGGTTTACTTGCTGGTGGCCTTAGTGGTTGAAATGTCACATAATTTCTTATGGTTGACAGCACTGTCTTTATTTTTCCTTCCAGCGTTACACACAGAGCAACGGGCGCAGGCCATTTGGCATCTCTGCACTCATTGTGGGTTTTGATTTTGACGGCACCCCTAGACTCTATCAGACTGACCCCTCAGGCACATACCACGCCTGGAAGGTGAGTGTATGGCCAAGACCAGGAGATTCAGGTGTTTGGGCTGCTTGTGGAGGTGACTTGGGAAATGACAGTTTGTGTGTTCCATCACATTAACTGATGTAAGAGCAAAAAATTGGTTCAACATTGCTGTTTGGAATATTAAAGGCATAAAGAAATAGAGGATACAGATATGTTTACATCTCCCAAAGTGTCTCTTGTTGAAGCACCAAGTCCAAAAGAGCTCTCTGCAGTGGGCAGTGGGGTCTGGGACATCTTTTCATCTGCTAGAGAAGGAACAGCAGACTCAAGGAGGGCAGTGTCTGGCTAGCCCGCAGACACTGGCTCTGGGTTGTCTTGCCCAGTGAACATACCTGGGTCATTTTTAGGCCAATGCCATAGGCCGGGGTGCCAAGTCAGTGCGTGAGTTCCTGGAGAAGAACTACACTGATGAAGCCATTGAGACAGATGACCTGACCATCAAGCTGGTGATCAAGGCACTCCTAGAAGTAAGTGCGAGTGAAACCCTACAAGGTGGGCATGTTCTGGGGATTAAACAGGTAGAACATGAACTCTTCCATCAAGCTGTGAAATCTGCTGCCCTAGTCACCCGGCCTTCCAGCAGCTTGTACTAATAAATCAAGGAACTAGAAAACCTGGGGTTACAGGCCACTGAAGCCATAGGCCTCACTCACACAGACATGTCTGGGATGGAGACTTTGGGTCCTGGATTAAAAAGTCTGTACAGGGGCTAGGAAGGTGGTTCAGTGGTAGAGCGCTTGCCTTGCATGCATGAGGCCCTGGGTTCGATTCCTCAGCACCACATAAGCAGGGAAAAAAAGCCGGAAGTGGCACTGTGGCTCAAATGGTAGAGTGCTAGCTTTGAGCTGAAGAGTTGAGGAACAGTGCCCAGGCCCAGAGTTCAGGCAAGTCTGTACAGGTCATTTCAAGAACAGCTTTGGGTGTAGACACTGAGGTTCAACCTCTAATACCAACAACCAAAAGAAGGAACTTGGATCTTGAGAGTGGAGTGCGTTTATCTAAAGCTGTTTTCCCTTTAAAGGTGGTCCAGTCAGGTGGGAAAAATATTGAACTTGCTGTCATGAGGCGAGATCAGCCCCTCAAGGTAATTGTTAAGCTTTTTTTAAGGGGGTGGGCAGCATTGGGAGGAGACATTCCACAGAGGTCTAAACTCATACTGTCCTGAATTTGCACCCTAAATGTAAGGATCATGGGCATGGACCACCAAGTCTGGCTTTCGCTTTACTTAAGGAATTTTCTCAGCTCTCAGTCCATAATCCACAGGGGGCCTTGGCAAAGACCCTTCCCTGGTGCCAAAACCATAGAATGGCCCTGTGACATGGTCTTCTGAAGGGGTAAGCTCCTTCCTTGTAAGGCTATCCTGTGATTTTAGCTCCCTGCAAATACCTGCAAAAATTCCCACTTTCCTTTCTGTGGACCGCTATGGAGCTTGCAGTGTTCACTTGGTGTCCCAAGGCTACCAGCTGCAGCCTGGCTTGGTAACATTGCCTCCTTTCCTTGAAGTCTCTCCAAGGTGCTGAATTAGCAACTATGGTTGAAAACTCATTACCTGGCCGCCCTGCCCAAGTGCACAGTGCCTGCCCTTTGGGGGAGTATAGTGTTAACCATGAATGTGTTTTGGATTTTTTTTGGTGGACAGATTCTAAATCCTGAGGAAATTGAAAAATATGTTGCTGAAATTGAAAAAGAAAAAGAAGAAAATGAAAAGAAGAAACAGAAGAAAGCATCATGATAAGACATCCTCACTTGGGCAGCCTTTAAATTCAATCATGGATGAGTCTCAGTGACAAGTGGGCATGTCCATCCAACTGCCCTTACTGAGTACCCAATAAACGTCCATATTTTTTAACTTTTTCATGTGAAGAGAACATGTATCTTGTAAGTATAATTATGGTAGCTTTTTGGGAATGATAATCCCCTCCCCGCCTCCTCTCACTTCTCAAATCTGAATGCTTGTGTTCCTTTTTGTCTCTGTACTAGACTCTTAAGTGACTGATGCCAGAGACTCCTGGCATCCAGTGGACTGGAGGTTCTTTGGGGCTTATCAATATAGTAACTACCTTTCATTCAAGTCCCCTAGTGACTGCAAAATGCGAGGGCAGAAGCACAAACAGCACTTGGTGTAAGACTTGACTCAGAATGCTGCTGCAGAGTCACTACTATGCTCAAAACTAGTTTTGACCCAGACGTGGTGTCACAAGCCTGTAACCTCTGCACTCTGGAGGCTGGGGCAATAGGACTGAGCTTGAGGCCTGCCTAGGCCACACAAAATTTTAAGTCAAAGAAAACTAGTTTTCTTTTTTGGGCATCTTGATAATTCTTTTTTGTTTGTCATGGGGCTTGAACTCTGGGCCTGGGTGCCATCCCTGAGCTCTTCAGCTCAAGGTGAGTGTTCTACCCCTTGAGTCACAGCTCCACTTCTGATTTTCTGGTGGTGAATTGCAAGATTAGTCTCCCAGACTTTCCTGCCCGGGCTGGCTTTGAACCTCGATCCTCAGATCTCAGCCTCCTGAGTAGGATTGCGGACGTGAGCCCCCAGCGCCCGGCCATTTTGACAGTTCTATTTTTTACTCTAAATCCTATGGGCCTGGCTATACTTTGTTCTCTCTGGCCAGAAAAAGTCCCTCTTAGGCTTAGTTCTGCGGTATTTGTTTTAGTCTCTCAGCCTTTTGGATTCTTGGGTTGCTCTTTGCATCTACCCTGCTACACTAAGCCTCAGCTTAGTTTCCCCAGTCTTGGGCTTCCAAAATGTGTAATTATCTTTTTTTTTTTGGGTCCGGTCATGGGGTCTGAACTCTGGGCCTGGGCGCTGTCCCTCAGCTCTTCAGCTCAAGGCTAGCGCTCTACCACTTGAGCCACAGCGCCACTTCTGGCTTTTTTCTTTTTTTTTTTTTTTTTTTTTTGCTTATGTGGTGCTGAGGAATCGAACCCAGGGCCTCGAGCATGCAAGGCAAGCGCTCTACCACTGAGCCACCTTCCCAGTCCCCAAAATGTGTAATCATCAAAATGATTGTTAGCTTGAGCCAACAGTAGGTTAGTCACCAGTAGTTTCCAGAGTATACAAATAGTATGTAAAGTAAATATAGGCAGCTGCAACACTAAGGAACCCTCCTTAGTATGCTCCCACCTGAACACGAACGAACGCACACACACTCCCCTCCTCCCCCACTAAGGGCTCTGTTCTGGAGCTGGATAGCCACAGGCTGGTACTAGGGGAAATCAAGGCAAAAACTAGGACTTGTCTGTCTTCACCCATGCCAGTTGGGTGATTTTTTTTTTTTTTGGTAGGTCATGGGGCTTGAACTTGGGACCTGGGCGCTATCCCTGAGCTTTTTTCCTCAAGGCTAGCACTCTACCACTTCTACTTCCAACTTTCTGGTGGTTCATTAATGGACTCTTTCCTGCCCAGGCTGGCGTTGGACCTCAATCCTCTGATCTCAGCCTCCTAAGAAGCTAGGATTATAGGCACCGGCCACCAGTGCCCCACTGGGTCACACCTTGCCTGAGCACCATCCAGAGCCCCCAATCCCCCCACCATCACCACGGTCTTGCACACACACATTGTACCTGCCTCTGGGTAGGCCTTGGATATGATTTGGTAGTTTTGGACAGCAGAAGAGAAAGTTTGAAAGCTTTGCTTGTTTATTTATAGTTATAATTTACATTACTCCAACAGAGCAGCCCCAATGCTGTTTTCTAATTCTTAGCCATGAAGTCCTACAAAAATAAACCCAAGTTTTTACAGTAACTTAACACAGAACTAAAGCCTTTATAGCTATTTTGAAGGAGTTACCAAGGTGCTTATTTTCAACAAAATGCCCTGTCAGTCAAAAGGACGCATGCTTATGCTGAAGATCTGACCCATTTACTCATGCAACAAATTTATACTCCCACCCTCCCTCCACCCACCTTTAAAACAAACACACAAGAACTATTTACAATCAAGAGAAAATAAGGTCAGCTGACCTTGCAAAAAAGACTGGCTCATTTCCAAGAGGACAAGAACACTCAAGTGTTCAGCCAGAGCCTAACGCTGGCTGACTGGGCCAGAGCCTGGCAGGGATAGGACAGGAGGGCCACAGGGTGCTCACCCACATGGCTTGTCCTGGGCTTCAACCCTACGCCTCCATGCCTGGGCAAACCAGGTTCCACACAACACTACGTAGCTAACATTCAGGGGTCTTCTCATAACCAAGTCCACCCCTTTCTGCCAGCCCCAACCCTGACGTTACTGGTTCATTACACAACATGATCCATGGGACACCCCCTTTCCCTGCCCACCCGCCCCACATGCCCAGCTCACCCTGTGCTAGCCCTGCCTGTCTCCTGAGACCCCACTTTTGGCAATGGGGATGCCAGGCCAGCAGCACCAGGGGCCAGATGGGTTATAGAGATGCACTTGGCCACAAGTGCCAAGTGAGATTTGGTTCTGTTTTAAAAGTCAAAGCTGTTGCTTAAAAAAAAAAAAAAAGAAACAGTCACAAAGTGAGGATCACGCCTTCACTATAGAAACCTTTTGCAAATACCAAAACCATAAAATGAGGCTATACACAACCAAAAAGGAAATTAGGTCAAGACACCTCAGAGAGGTTACCCATGAATACTTCCCAAAAACAAATGGCTCCAATCAGACCATGTCTAAGTGAAGTCCAAAACATAAGTAGCAGTGTGGGATTTTCCAACTGAGTAAACAACGGGACCCACTTCTCCGTTAAGTGCATCATTTCCTTATGTCCTTAAATACACAGTGCCACTCCTGTGCCTCTTCAGCAGCAGCCTGCAAAGAGAGGAAAGGAAGCATATCTGCCGTACCTTTTGTTAAAGCAATAGCCCAGGATCACCAGCACTGCTGCCAGGAGGTAGTGGGGAGCTCCACCCTCCATCAAGCTGTGCCACCCATTTCGCTCACACTAGGGACTGGAAGGCAGCTACTGGCAGGAGGCCCTGGCCCCTCCAGGTCTTCCCTGCGCTGCAAAGGGACAATGCCCAGACCCAGGCTGTATACAAGTCACCTGGAACCTTTCTAATACCTGGGTGACTCAGAGCCAGAGTGAGCTGAACACTCTTCAAGAATGGTACTAAACAGCAAGCACAGGTGCTCACCCCAACCCAAGAGACCCAGGTCAGAGTCTGGCTGGATGTTCCTAGAAGCCCCTGGGGTGATTCTGAAGAGCAAGACTCTTCCGGTCTTGGCACCTCTCCAGCAACTACGCTCTAGGTACGCCAGGCCCAACACTTCCCGCCAAAGGGTCCAGTCAGTCACCACTCACTTAGGCTGTACCCTCACACCCTGCCAGTCCCAGCTCTGTGAGAAGCTGGGGTGCGCCGGGTTGTCCCACTGCCCCTGCCTCCTCGGAATCCACCTCGGGAACTGCGGCCACGAAGGAACCTCCCTGACACTCCAAAGGTCTCTGTGTTGAGCTTCCTCTCTTCAGCCCACGTTGTCCGCCTGGAACTAAATCAAAGAGGTGTATGAGGTTTTGAATGCAGTGGGCACTAACTCAAGTTTCTCAAACGGGATTCATCCTCCGCTCTGGGAAAAAATGAGCAGTTGCTAAGGGGTCTGAAGCTCCAGACTACATGCAGGGGTGCAAGCCACTTTTCAGATAGGCCTGTTTTTCCCTGTGTGGGCTACTTAAGATGCATCCATACCACCAGTGGCAAGGACAGGACTAATGGGGGACAAAGGAAGCTTTACTAGGTGGCAGGGAAGATGGGTGCTGGGAAGCCCAGATCCCAAGCAGGCCTGAAACTGGAGCAGGACACAGAACCCTTCCAGACTCAAGTTCTAGATGGAGGGCCACAGCCAGATGGAGCAAGGCCCACAAGAATATGCATCTGCTTTGGGGGAAGATGGCACCACAGCCCCTGCACTGTAGCTATCCACACATGCTGCAGACATGATCCTGTGTTCAGCTGTGTGCCCAGCAACTCCACAGGATGCTCACAGGCAGCCCCTGCCCTGGTGCAGAGCTTTCTGTACTCGGGCTTCGTTGACTTCCGTCCTTCAACTGCCCAGGCTGATATAAGAGCGCCAGTGGCTCCGCCTGTCATCCTAGCTATGCAGGAGGCTGAGATCTGAGGATCGCAGTTCAAAGCCATCCCTGACAGGAAAGTCCGTGAGACTCTTTTTTTTTTTTTTTTGGTCCGGTCATGGGGCCTGAACTCTGGGCTTGGGCACTGTCCCTCAGCTCTTCAGCTCAAGGCTAGCGCTCTACCACTTGAGCCACAGCACCACTTCCGGCTTTTTTCTTTTCTTTTTTTTTTTTGCTTATGTGGTGCTGAGGAATCGAACCCAGGGCCTCACGCATGCAAGGCAAGCACTCTACCACTGAGCCACCTCCCCAGCCCTCCGTGAGACTCTTATCTCCAATAAACCACTAGAAAACCGGAAGTGGCACTGTGGCTCAAACAGTAGAGTGCCCACCTTGAGTTGAAGAGCGCAGGGACAGCGCCCAGGCCCAGAGTTCAAGCCTCACGACTGACCAAAAAAAAAGATAGGTGATGGGTACCTTTAACCCCAGCAACTCGGGAGGCTAAGGCAGAAGTATTTCGCAGTTCCCTCTACCACATGTTCAACTTTTTTTTTTGGCAGTTTTGGGGCTTGAACTCTGAGCCTGGGTGCTGTCCCTGAGCTCTTCAGCTCAAGGCGAGCACTCTACCACTTGAGCCACAGCACCACTTCGATTTTCTGGTAGTCCCTTGGAGATAGTGTCATGGACTTTCTTGCCCAGGCTGGCTTCAAACCGCAATGCTCAGATCTCAGCCTCCTGAGTAGCTAGGATTACAAGTGTGAGCCACTGGGCGCCCGGCTCACCCTACTCTTAAGACCCCTCTTGCCTAGTGATCCAGCCTCCACCTGCCCTCCAGCCCTACTCTACTTCCACCAAGATACCATACAACGTGTTAACTTCTCAATGGCTGTCCACTCGATCAGAACACAGGGAACCACCACTATCACCATGACTTAAAAAGTCCTACTCCAGCCTCCCCACCTCTACTCAGCCCCACTTGCAGGCAAGCCCACACAGCCACCCTACTGCTGGGTCTGCCTCAGCAGCCCTTCTCTGCTTATGTTCTTCCCTAGGCATGCTCCCCTGCAGAGCAAAGCACGTGTTGGGCTGCTGGGCTTGTATAGGGTCAGCATGCCTGGTGGTACCCTGCAGGACATGGGGGTCTGGGCTTGCACACCACATCTGCTCTACAGACTGTATGTGGAATCCAGGGTGCTTACACAAAATATTGAAGAGAAACAGAAGGAATATGATCAGGTACCTCAAGTGGCAAGGTTCTCAGGCCACACAAGCCAGCAGGATTGGCAGGAAAGCTGGGCAAGAACACCGCATGGGAGGCCGGGCAGGGAGTGCAGGGACAGCAAGTCTTTGTTGGTGACTGCCAGAGGCTTCCCATGCTACATGCATCTTACAAGGCAGAACTCTTCTATCTATTACACAAAAAGGTAGGATCCTAAAACACAGCCAGGCACCAATGGCTCAGGCCTGTAATTCTGTCTACTCATGAGACTGAAACCTGGAGGATCCTGTTTCAAAGCCAGCCCAGGCAGAAAAGTCAGTGAGACTCCCATGTCCAAATCGCCAACAAAATGCAGAGGTGGAGGTGTGGTTCAAGTAGTAAAACACCAGCAATGAGCAAGAAAGCAGAATGAAGTCCAAGTCCCCATACTGATACACACACACACAAACACCCTCAAACATGAGAATAAGAGGTTCCAAGGCTGGTCTTCAAGCAAGAGCACTTTAGGCTCACAGAATAACTACCTTTCCTGTCAGACCACTGAAACTCTCACCTGGTCTTGAGTTCTGAAGAGATGTTGTCAAAGAACGACTTGGACTTGTCATAGTAGCAGTTGGGTCCGAGAAGGTCCTCTTCTGCAGGAGTTTCATCACTCTGGGTCACCACAGTCGGATCCTTCTCTTCCCCCTTCTCAGCTTTGTTATCTACATGGAAACAGAGCACAAGGAGCAGAAGCAAACATCATAACCCATCCCCCAGGTGGCTTCCTTCCAGGGATCTATTCAGCAGTTGTGCTTGGTACCCAAGTGCCTCACACAGAGATCTTTATCCTCACTGGAGGCTGCAAGAGTTGCACACACCCCAAATACCTCATCTCATTAGTTGCTCAGTTGATTATTCCAGTTTCCGGATGGGTCAGCACTTCAACTGGCTTCCCAGGAAAGGCTGCTCCAGTTATCTTTTTCTTTTGACAGCACTGGGGATTGAACTCAGGATCTCACACTTTCTAGATAGGTGTTCTATCACTTGAGCCATACCCTTAACTCTTTTTGCTTATTTTTTTTTTCTTTTTGTTGGTCAAGAGGCTTGAACTCTGGGCCTGGGCACTGTCCCTGAGCTCCAGCTCAGGGCTAGTACTCTACTTCTTGAGTTATAGCACCACGTCCAGTTTTTTTGGTGGTTAAATGGATAAGTCTCGTGGACTTTCTGCCTAGGCTGACTTTGAACGGTGATCCTCAGATCTCAGCCTTCTGAGGAGCTAGGAGTACAGGCGTGAGCCACCAGTGCCAGCCTAGCTCCTTTTAAAAAAATAGGGGCTCCCACTTTTGCCCTGCCAAGCCTGGACCACAATCTTATTTATACCTCTGGTCTACTTGGGATGATATCTGTATACCACCACAACCAGCCTATTATTTGAGATGGGGAGTCTAGCTTTTTGCCTTGGCTGGCCTTGAACTAAAATTCTGATCTCTACCTCCCTAGTAATTGGGATTACAGGTATGAGCACCCTCAGTCATTTTAACACATTGTGAAAGGTAACTCTTGGGGGATAACTTTCATATGAATCAAACCTTTAAAATTAAGCTTCTTCTTAAATTCTTTATCAAGCTCCTCTCTGTTGAACTGGGCATTTGCACTCTCAAAATCAAAGTCTCCTTCAAACTTGATTGTGTTTTCCTTGACATTCGCTGGACGGTTTTGTCCTCTGGAGCGATTCCTTGTCCGCCGATGCCCTACGAGGAAGACAACCATGGCTGAGATAAGCTACCAACCTGATGCTTTAAGCCTAACTTTGAAAGCACCTTATAGGCTGTTTACAACAGACAACAAAGAGGGGGGACAGCACATTGAAGCAGCACCTTCACCCAGCATCCTAGAAAGGGAAGAAAGCAAAGCACTGTCTGCTACTCGTGGCGCCCAGAAATCAAGTGGTAACAGGTGTTACCTGACCGCCGCCTTTGAGGCCTTCGATTCTCGTCATTCACCTGACCTGGAGTGTGCACAGCTGCTGGCTGGACTATATCTAAGGTGCAAAGGGAAGAGGAAGTAAGGAAAGCTCCTGCAGAAGCCAGAACTCAGCCACCAAAGCAGGGCACCAACATCACACAGGGCACCACTGGAGGGAGGCTGCCACATGGGCCTGCCCTGGGGAGTGGAGGGGAGTGTTAATACTTAAAAAAAAGTAACCCAGTGATCGGTGTGCCAGAGAAAACTGCAGGATTAAGAGTAAGTATTCAAATACCACTGGAGGTCTTGCTGCTTGGCTGCACCTGGCGCCCGCTGAGCTGTGTCCCTGAGGTGTTCTTGCTGGGTAACAGCTTTTTGGCATTCAGGTTATCAACAGAACCAGTCTGGACAGCCTGCTCCACCATAGGACTCTTGCCGACTGGGGTGGATGGAAAACCAGCTCCTGAATTGAGGGGAAGAAGGTTTAAAAACAGACAATAGAAGAAAGGCTTCCATATCTAACCACTTCTCTTCAGGCAGAGAGCACCTGCCTCATGCCCTCTAAGCACACCCTAAATCCAGGGCATGCTTCCCTAGACCAGCCCTTTCCCTCCGAGCCAGCCCAGGCAGCAGACGGCCAGGTATCAGGGTGCACCAAGGCCAGTTTATCTTGGGAATCCCAACCCTGAGCTCCAAGCTAGGGGAATGCCAAGAAAGGGAAGAAACACAATGCCTACCAACAGGCACCTCCTCCCCAGAGGTTTACAAACGACTTTCCTCCGAAGAGGCTTAAGAGTTTGGAGATCAATTCAGAATCAGAGACTCTATCATTCTGGTCCATGCTGGAAAAGAACCAGCGTAATCTGAGAGCTTCTAGGAAGCTGAGTGGCTAGACTTTGAAGTTAAATTCTAGAACAGTTTTATGAAAAATAGGACCAAGTGGTAAGAATTGACTGCAGTAAATAACCCTCAGCCTCTCGAGTAAATAAAGGCTCCTCATAAAGCAAGTAGAGCTCCCAGGTGACCTTGATAAGGGGTTAAACCTACAGTACTGTGAGATACAACCCCAATGTTTGGCCAACACAGGGATGGACCTCTGCACCTGCGAGAGTACACAGGCCACCAGGCCTTCCACTGCCTCCCTGTCTCCCAGTTCCCAAGATCCATGGGAAGTGTTGAGGGAATTTACTTAGGAAATGGGTGGAAGTAGCTAGAGACAGGAGACAAAGTGAGTCGTAACCATGAGGCAACTCATACCAGCCCAATGCAAATAAATGATACACTTGTAGTGTTATCTTGTACACTAGACAGAAATTAGAGAAACTCCTTAGGATGAAAACAAGACAAGCACTGCCAGTATAGTTATCCTTGAAGAGTTCTGATGGGAACTAACCTGGACCACCTTCTCAGACAGACATGACTTCAAAGGAATGTACAGATCAAGAATCTCGGGTGTGTTGTGTGCATGCATACAGGTGTGTGTCAGTACTGGGACTTAAACTCAGGGCCTGGGAGCTGTCCCTGAGCTTTTCTGCTCAATGCTGAGATTCTACAACTTGAACCACAGTTCTATTTCCAACTTTTTGGTGGTTAGAGCTAAAGTCTCAGGAACTTTCCTGCCTGGGCTGGCTTTGAAATGTGATCCTCAGATTCAGCCTCCTGAGTAGTTAGGATTACAGCCATGAGCCACTGGCACCTGGCTGGTTCATGTGCTTTTTATGAATCCAAACCAGTTAAAACAATCTTGCCCTATGGCACATTTATGTAAATAGTCCTAAGAACAATGAATTTATTATTATATTCCTTTTTCTTTTTTTTTTTTTTTTTGGTGGTACTAGAAACTGAACTTGGGGCTGGGAAGATGGCTCAGTGGTAGAGCGCTTGTCTTGCATGCATGAGGCCCTGGGTTTGATTCCTCAGCACCACATAAGCAAAAAGAAAAAAGCTGGAAGTGGCGCTGTGGCTCAAGTGGTAGAGCGCTAGCCTTGAGCTGAAGAGCTGAGGGACAGCGCCCAGGCCCAGTGTTCAGGCCCCACGACCGAGAAACCGAACTTAAGGGCTCACACCTGCCACTACCACTTGAGCCACCCTCAGCCTTTTTTGCTTTAGCTCTTTTTCAAATAGGGCCTTATGTTTTTGCCTAAGGACAGCTTCAGACTACAATCCTCACACCAAATTCCCATTACAGCTGGGCACACCCAGCTTGTTGGGGGCTTTTTACCTCAGTTGGCCTCAAGCACAATCCTCTCAATCTCTGCCTCAGTAATTAGGATTATGTGGTTACAACTGCTCTAACTCAAACAGTGGAGTCCAGTAGGACTTAGGATGCAACATGTGCACAGTCCAACAGTGCTAATGTGCCAAGAGTCCCAGGCAACTGCCTAGACGAAGTCTAGTAATGATAAAGGCTTGAGTTGTGTCAACAACCATAGTGCCATATGTAGAACAGATGTGCACAGTTGGCAGTGTAAGTACCAGAACTTGAAAGTAAATGAGAATGTGAAGGTCAAGAAATCCCACAGGGGCTGGGCGACGGTGGCTCACTACTGTCATCCTAACGACTCTGGAGGTTGAGATCTGAGGATCTCGGTTCAAAGCCAGCCAGGGCAGGAAAGGCCGTGACACTCTTATCTCCAATTAACCACCAGAAAACCAGAAATGGCATTGTGGCCCAAGTGGTAGATGCTCGCCTTGAGCTGAAGAGCTGAGGGACAATGCCCAGACTGAGTTCAAGTCCCATGACCAACCAAAAAAAAAAGGAAAGAAATCCTACAGGGGCTGCTCTCTCAGCAGATAGGTAGTAAGACAATGGCACTGACCAGCTGGCCTTCATGCTGTTCACCCCAAGGAGCAGGGAATTTTCATTCAAGTTCCCAATTTTGAATGTCCCCACACAGTGAACTATGGGTGTTTAGTCCTGACCCAGTGAACTACACATTGTTTAGTTTCTCTGCACCAATACAAAAGATGTTTAACACCCAACAAACCCCAGAGAATCATCTCTGTTCAAAGTGATTTCCCCTGCATAGTGGGCATGAATAGGTCAAAACAGACCCTAGATTCAGGCAGAGTGAACAAACGCTCCAATGACTCTTTCTAACCCTTCTTTAAAACTGTGAACATTTATCAACTCAGGCTATGTGCTGAACCAAATGAAGCCGTGTCACTGATCCCTGGGCCTAGCGAACAATCTGCTACGGCTCCTGTCATTCTGGTTCTCAGTTTACCCTCTGCTCTCAGACTGATCTGCAAGACAGCATGCATTCTCCAAACTGCTGTTACCCTTGGAAGCAAGCTGAGGTGGCTCTGAGGACATGTCAAGCTCTGAAACGGGCTGTGGAGATGGAGAAGAACTAGGGCTGGAGGCAGCGGCTGAGGCTGGAGGGCTTACCAACTTCTCTAAAGAAGAGAAAGCACACAGTCAGGACATACTTGTCTTATGTTTAATAAGCTTGGAAAGAGCCAAGCAACCTCTTATAGGCCACTCTGGTCATTCAAACTTATTTTAGAGACAGTGAGCCAGGCTGACAGGCCACCTGTCACACTAGGAATGGCAATCAAGACAAAAGAACTGGTTCAGGACCCAATTGATGCCCTTTGTCTTGGCTGCCTCATGCTGAAGCCTCAGCAAGGTTGCATGAACCACTATACTCTAAACATGGCTAAAGGGCTGAGTCCAGATCAAGCACAGGGTTGATCTCACTCTTACACTGAGACTGGTCAACTTGATTGAAGCCATTTTGAGCAAAGGATTTAGTGATACAGGATGTAAAAGGATGATGGGGCAGTATAGGCTTATAGTCATGCCTACAGCTAGAACTCATCTGTAAGTACATGCGTCAGCATTTCTTTTGTGAGGCAGATGCAGCAACACTTCCACTCAGACCCAGTCTGACATTTCGGATAATTTTGATTTGGATTTGGGTCATCTGGTGCAAAACATAAAACTGCTGCCTCTTACTCTCAGCTGACAGTTACTAAACACGCTAATAAGTTGAAGCTGCACTGGGTAATTTATTAAGCCTATGGTATGACATGACAAACAGTGTAGGAGCTGAACATGAGACACAGACATGTCCCCACCCTCAGGATCTGTTGTTCCCACTTCCTGCTGGATGCAGGCAGGGGTAGCTGAGCAGACAGAACAGTCAGTCACTCACCTAGACCTAAAGTGGCAGCATACTGCTGGCTGAGCAGGGAGCTGGCTGCCAGCTGGCCGTAGGACGGCATCCCTCTGAAGGGGCTGTAAGGCACATGTGGCTGGAAGGGCGAGGCAGAAGCAGAGCCCAGGGAAGACTAAACAACAAGACACAGGGTAAGAGCAGTGCATGGCCATCCTGTCACCCCAAGAGTCTGCATATACAGCATTGCTCGGATGGGAAGAAAGTGCCAGTTCTGTAAGACTGACGTGCTGGGGACTCCTGGGGAGTTCTCAGTATGGCCAAAGTGGCCCTTTCCCAACATTTCATTCCTAGTTGTACCTGTCTGTGTTCCAACATGAACTTCTACCTCTACTGAAACCTTTAACAGCTCCCTTCTGCCATGAGATTTCTGGACTCCTCAAAAGGAAGAGACACTATGCTGTACTGGAGACGTGACCGACTCCCACCACAGCAGAAGTGTAGCTGTGTGGCCAGAAACTACTTACACTCCCCCAAATGTCCACCTGCTGTCTTACTGCCAAGCCTCCAGGAGCATTGCTCCCATATAGGGACTTTACCATGCGGCCCTCCCCGCAGGCCTGGAGTGGTTCCTGTCCCTAGTCTCTTCTGGAGCACTGGGTGCCCGCCCTCAAAAGCCTGCAGAAGTTGGCCTGGGCTGCTCCAAACAGAGTCCATCCTCCTGTGCCTACCTTCAGTTGTCATTCCCATCTCACAACCCAGTGCAACATGAACCCCAAAGAAGCCAAGGAATGTTTAAATATACAAATGAAGACAGTATTAATCTGGCCCCAGTTTTCCTGGGCACGTGGCTTAAGACCTGCAACTTTCATGCCCCCCAGCATTGCACTGTAAAAACAGAACACGATTAGATAGCAAATCCTGTCACTTCTGCAGGCGTCTCATGCCATTCCAGACTTGACTTCTCCACTTAAGACATCCCAGGTATCCCAGCTCCAAGCCAGACACGAAGCAGAGACTCCAGCACACCACCTACACTAACCTGTAGCCCTTTTTCCTGAGGGGCCATAGCATGTAGAAAATGCTATCTCCTCTATGTTGTATCAACTAACACCTTCCATACCAACCACCTAAATGAATAATAGGCCACTTTCCATTAAGGGGCTATTCCTCAAGCACTCTGAACATGCTGGCCAAACAGATGACACTAAGTTCTATGTGGAAACAGTGAACACACGGAACAGCAGCAACACGCTTACCTGAACGATAGCAGGATCCTGAGGGAGTGTGTGCTGAGCTTTTGGAGGTTCACACACAGTAATATCTTTGATATCACTGCCCCGGAAAATGATGTACTCATAAATTTCCTCTCTTGGGGGAGCAGGCCTATCTGTGGGACGATCTTCAGTACCAAAGGACCTCACTTAGGGGTTGAGAAAAAGAAGGGTTAAGTTGTCATCCTAGGCCAAGGCCATTCCACCAGTCCTCTGACACTACAGTTGCCCAGATTTCTGGAAGTCTGGGGGTGTGGGGGGAGGACTCTGCCTTGATGGGCACAAAACACTGGTCACAATTCAACAACTATACAGTCCCAATTTCTGGAGGACAAAACCTACAAGGTTCAGTCAGTGATGCTTGGGAGACTGTAGGTAAAGAGGATAACAAAGAACATTTCATGAAAATTTTCACGAAGCTCCATATTCTCCAGGGCAAACACAGCAGTGTGCAGAGCTCAGAGAAAACAAGGTTTGCTTTGCCAAACCTACCTACTCACAGCTGACTTTGCAGGGGCACCACCCGTGGTTCTGGGCCTCAACCATCGCACAAGCCCAGGCTAGTAAGGCCGTAGTTAGACAAGAACCTCACTCTTCTACACACCATTAGCTTTGAGTAGGTCACAGGAACAAAGAAGGGGGGTCCTAGAAATGGGACCCCCCCCCAACACACCAGCCTCCCTTGTCTATGCGGAAATGGGAACCCAACTGACCCTCTTGGAGTATGAATCCTACTGTCCGGGGTCCAGGCGTCCTACCTCACTGCTCTGCCCTAAGGATCCTGGGTTCATCTAGGTCTGGCCGCAGGTTGTACCTAGCAGGCACACAATGAGCGGATGGAGGCCTGCTCTGTGCCTCTATTTCTCCAAATGGGGCTTCACATCAAAAGTAGTACAGCCCGGAGAGTTCAAGTGGACACAAAGCCTTCGAGTCTACCCAAGTCTGAGCACCAAGCTCCGGTTTCGGAGGGCTCGCCCGGCCCCGGGGCGGCGGGCTCCACACGCGCCCCGACGCCTGAGGGCCCTGGGGGCTCCGCACAGCGCCCCGGCTGCCGCGGAGCGGGCTCCCCATCTTCTCCGGAGAACGAAGACAAAGAGGCGTCGAGGCCTCGCGCTGCCTGCACCACCTCACTGACTCAAGCCTTCTCCAGGCACGCACGAACCCCTCGACGTCGGCGGCGCCCACGGGCGTCTGTCACCCAAGGGCAGCCCGCTTCGGAGGTCGGGGCTGGGCGCCCGACCTCCAACCGCCGGGGCTCCGTCCGGACGCGGCGGGCCCCAGCTGCCGGTGGGTTCCGCGAGCGCGCGCGGGGCCCGGGCTCCGCCCGCCCCCGGAGGCCGCGGGCCGGGCCCCCAGGGTCACCCCCATCCCAAGGGATTAGCCCCTCGGGGCACCCCGGGCCTCCGGGCGCCGCGGCCGCGTCCGGGAGCGCCCCGCCTCCGGCACCTGTCCGGTGGTCCGCGCGGCGGAAGGCGGCCGCGCCGGGCAGCCCGCCCCTCCCGAGCCCGGCTGGGGCCCGCGCGCCCCGCGCCCCGCCGCCGCCGCCGCCGCCGCCGCGGGGAAGCCCATTGTGCCCGCGGGGGCGCAGGACGGGGGTCCCGGCGCCCGGAGCGGGGACCGCCCCGCGGCGGGGGCGGCCGGGCTGTTGGGGCGGCGGTTGGGCGCGCGGCGGCCGCTACCTTTGGCGAGCGCCACGGTGGAATTGTCGGTGTCGATGGTGTAGAGGATGCCCTCGTAGCGGATCTGCGCCTTGGAGATGAGGCTGATCTTGCTGCCCAGATACGGGGTGCCCGAGGAGCCGCTCATGGCGGCGGCCGGGGCGCGCCGGGCTCGGGGTACGAGCGCCGGACTCGGCCCGCTCCGCCACCGCGCGGTCGGCTGGCCGCCCGCTCCCGGCTACTCCGCGGCGCCGCCGCCGCCGCCGCCGCCGCCGCCCGGGCGCCTCCCGCTGCGCCCGAGGGGCCTGCGGTCCGCGAGCGAGCGAGAGAGCGAGCCGAGCGGAGCGCGACGCGGGGCTCTGTGGCGAGCGAGGGGGAGGAGCGGCGCCACAGCCACATCCGGGGCCTCGCGTCGCTACGCACCGCCCCCACACGCTCCCCGCTGATTGGTTCGCTTCGCCCACCGCCCTTTAAATATGGCCGTGCCGCCGGGCTGGAGGTGGGATCGCGCTTGCGCAGCAGGGCGCCGCCGGCCGGGAGGATTGGCTTCTCAGGCTCTCTGCTCCCCGCCCCCCACCTCCACGGTTGGCTCCCGGCGGGCCCCGCGCGTGGCGGGGGGGCAAGAGACGGGCGGCAGAGCGCGCGTGCGCAGGAAGAGCGGGTAGTCGCTGTTTGCAAACTAGGGAGCGAGGCTCCGCCTCCGCGCGTGTCGGCCCCGCCCTCGCCCCGCCCCCGCCGAACTTCAGGGCCTCGGGTCCAGGTCCGGGTTTGCTTTCCTGCAGTAGTGGGGTACAGGGGGTCACCCCCGACCCTCACCCACGCCCGCTCCCGAGGGCAGGGGCCGAGGAGGACCGCGCAGCCGGGTCTGGACGCGCCGCGCCCGCGTTCCCGAGCGCTGCCCGGGGTCCCCCCCACCCCGCGGCGGCCGTGCCCCTAGAGCAGACCCTGGCGGCCCGGGGCCGCAGGCCGCCGCTCGGCCGCGCGGGGCCCGCCGGACTCGCCGTTACCTGCGCGCGAGTTAGCGTGCGGAGGCTCACGGGCTCTGCTGCCCGGGCCGCCTTCGAACCGCGGTCCCCGGCGCAGGACCCGCACCCGAGCTGCGGAAAGACGTGCGGGTAGCGAGCGGCGCTTTGCGAGGGTGAGGTGGGGAGCCGCCAGCACCGCGCTTAACCCTGGGCGCCCCCGAGGGCGCGGCGCTTCCCTCACCGCCGCCCTGGGGACTTGGCTTGGTGCGGCTCCACCGCGCACCGGCCGGCCAGCGGGCCTGGGGGGGTAGGGTCCCGGCCGGCGAGCAGGCGGCGGGGGGTGCGGGGGTGTCCCGGCCGGCCAGCGGGCCTGGAGGGGGTGTCCCGGCCGGCGAGCAGGCGGCGGGGGGTGCGGGGGTGTCCCGGCCGGCCAGCGGGCCTGGGGGGGGGGTGTCCCGGCCGGCCAGCGGGCCTGGGGGGGTAGGGTCCCGGCCGGCGAGCAGGCGGCGGGGGGGTGCGGGGGTGTCCCGGCCGGCCAGCGGGCCTGGGGGGGGTGTCCCGGCCGGCCAGCGGGCCTGGGGGGGGGGGTGTCCCGGCCGGCCAGCGGGCCTGGGGGGGTAGGGTCCCGGCCGGCGAGCAGGCGGCGGGGGGGTGTGGGGGTGTCCCGGCCGGCCAGCGGGCCTGGGGGGGGTGTCCCGGCCGGCGAGCCAGCGGGCCTGGGGGGGGGGGGTCCCGGCCGGCGAGCCAGCGGGCCTGGGGAGGTGTCCCGGCTGGCCAGTGGGCCTGGGGGGTGTCCCGGCTGGCCAGCGGGCCTGGGGAGGTGTCCCGGCTGGCCAGTGGGCCTGGGGGGTGTCCCGGCTGGCCAGCGGGCCTGGGGGGGTGTCCCGGCCGGCCAGTGGGCCTGGGGGGGGTGTCCCGGCCGGCGAGCCAGCGGGCCTGGGGGGTGTCCCGGCTGGCCAGCGGGCCTGGGGGGGTGTCCCGGCCGGCCAGTGGGCCTGGGGGGGGGTGTCCCGGCCGGCGAGCCAGCGGGCCTGGGGGGGTGTGTCCTGGCCGGCCAGTGGGCCTGCGGGGGGGAGGGTCCCGGCCAGCCAGCGGGCCTGGGGGGGGGGTGTCCCGGCCGGCCAGCGGGCCTGGGGTGGGGGGTGTCCTGGCCGGCCAGCGGGCCTGGGGTGGGGGGGTCCCGGCCGGCCAGCGGGCCTGGGGGGTCCCGGCCGGCGAGTGGCCTGGGGGGAGGGGGTTCCTGCCTGCCAGCCAGCGGGCCTGGGGTGGGGGGGTCCCAGCCGGCGAGTGGGCCTCCGGGGAGGGGTGTCCCGGCCGGCCAGTGGGCCTGGGGGGGGGGGTTCCTGCCGGCCGGCGAGTGGGCCTGGGGGGGGTCCCGGCCGGCGAGTGGGCTGGGGAGGGAGGGGTCCTGGCTGGCCAGCGGGCCTGGGGGAGGTGTCCGGGCCGGCCAGCAGGCCTGGGGGGGGGGTTCCTGCCGGTGAGTGGGCCTGGTGGAGGGGTCCTGGCTGGCGGAGTGGGCTTCGTGGGGGGATTCCCTGCTGACGAGTGGGTCAGGGGGTAGGGGGGGTTCCGGCCAGTGAGCTGGTGGGGGGTGGGGGGTGTCCTGAGCACCACCACTCACTCCACCCAACGAGCCCGGCCCCGGCCCAGCCCACCGGGAAGGGTAAGGGGAGGGCCCGAGCAGAAGGGAAGGCAGAAAAGTCGTCACAGGTCCTTCTGTTAGGAAACACCGCTAACTTTCCAGAATTGCTTCTTGTCTCCTGAAAGATTGCTGTCATACTTAGACTGCAAAGCACATACTTAACCTTGCCGGATGGGGAAAGAGAAACACTCCAAACTCCTGGAACAACACCTGCTGGGAATTTGTGTGAGCGCCTCAGTGACCTTCTGGCATGTTCTTTCTCCTCCCCTTTCCTGTCCAGTTTAGGAACCCAAGATCGTGGCTGGGGATGCCGCTCAGTCATAGAGCGCTTACCTGGCATACACAGGCCCTGATTCAATCCCCACAATTAATTGTGGTATGTGTTCATGCGCACACGGTGCCAGTGCTAGGACCTGAAGTCAGAGCCTAGCCACCGTCCCTTAGTGTTTGTTTTGTTTTGATTTTTTGCTCAAGGTTGGCACTTTATCTCTTGAGCCACAGCTCCAATTCCAGCTTCTTTGGTGATAATTGGAGATGAGTCTCACGGGTTTTCCTGCCCCAGCTGGCTTTGGACAGTGAGCCTCAATCGCAGCCTCCTGAGTAGTTCGGGTTACTTAGCTTTTAATTGATTGGAATCCAAGGCGTGGCTCCCGTTGCTGAACCTTGAGCCTCCATATGTTGGGACAGGAGATGAATTCTCCACTCACAGATACCTGATCCATTCTTACATGAGAGAGCTGGGCTGGGCACCCATGGCTTGCCCCTATAATCCTAGTTGCTTAGGAGGCAGAGATCTGAGGATCCTGATTTGAAGCCAGTCCTGGAAGAAAAGTTTATGAGACCCTTACCTCCAATTAACCACCAAAAAGCCAGAAATGGAAACTGGCTCAAGTGGTAAAGCACTAGCTTTGAGCAAAAAAGCTCAAGGACAGTGCCTAGGCACCCTGACTTCAAGCCCCAGGATGTGTGTGTGTGTGTGTGTGTGTGTGTGTGTGTGTGTGTGTGTGTGTGTGAGAGAGAGAGAGAGAGAGAGAGAGAGAGAGAGAGAGAAACACTGGATCCTGAGCCCCAGCTCAGATTGAGGACTTAAGATCAGGAGAGGGGAGAGGGTGCTGTTTGCAGAGATTTCCAAGTGTCCACCAGGCTCCTAATCAGCAGCTGAGGACATTAGTCACAATGCAAGGTGCCCACAAAGGGCAGAAGCTAAAAATACACACAGTGCCCAGGTCCAGGAATGCAGGCCCTGCTGTTCATTTCTGGTGTCATGCCCAGAGCAGGAATGGAGTGTGCTTGAGAAATGCCTCAGAAGAGAAGCAGATGTGCTCAACTAAAATTTGAGTCCACTGGTGTCATTTTTTTTATCCTTTCAAAACACAACGTCAGTGTGCAAATCTGACAGGCCCACTCGGGATCACCAGCCAGTGAGCCACAGGATGGAAACGATGTGGGACTCTTGGGAAGCTCCAGACAGCTCAGAATCTCCAAGGCTATCTTCACTGGCATTTCATCCTCTTTTGACTCCTGGGATGCCTAGGGGGTTGCTATAGTAACCGGGAAGCCTACCTGGGCACTTCTTTTTGCAGAGTGCCTGCAGGGCAGGGCCCCCTCTTCTCCGAATGAGGTCATGTTTAACAGAAAGCAAGTCCAAGCTTCCTCAAACCTGCCCTCAGCCACACTGCTCCATTAGCTGACCAAGGACTCTCACCCTGTTCTGAGACCCACCCCCTGGCCCAAGTGGTAGACTAAAGCTAGGAAGGGTGCTACTAGGGGCACGGCTGTTTCTACTCTTGTGCAAGTCTGACTTGTTAACACCATAATTCTTTCCTTCTGTGTCTGCCTGAGCTACTCGGAAAGCAGAAGCTGCATTACAGCCCCCCTGACAAGAACTGCTGTGCACCAGGAGCCACAAAAGCAGACCGTGGCTGTGCTGCCCCAGCAGAGGCAGGCGGGCAGATGTGAGGCACTAGATGGGGAACCTGACATCTCAACCCATTCCCAGTGGCTCATGTTTTTAAAGACACACACACACATATGTACCAAAATGTGAAATTCCATTTACCTGAGAGTCCTGCTGCTGGGTTAGACAGAGAGAGTCAGAGGTGGAATTTATTATTGTGTGTGTACTGGACATTAGGCTAAGCCATGTACAACCTTCCAAGCAACCCTCGGGAGCATGTTTCACATTGGTGGGGGCGGGGGGAACGTTCATGGGGCTTGCACTCTGGGGTTTGGTACTGACCCTGAGCTCTTCAGCTCAAGGCTGAAGAGTTTTCTGGTGGTTAACTGGAGATGAGTCTCGCCGAGGGGCTGGGAAGGTGGCTCAGTGGTAGAGCGCTTGCCTTGCATGTATGAGGCCCTGGGTTCCATTCCTCAGTACCACATAAGCAAAAAGAAAAAAGCCAGAAGTGGCGCTGTGGCTCAAGTGGTAGAGTGCTAGCCTTGAGCTGAAGAGCTGAGGGACAGCGCCCAGGCCCAGAGTTCAGGCCCCATGACCGAACCCCCCCCCCCCCCAAAAAAAAAGTCTCACCAACTTTCCTGCCTGGTCTGGTCTGGCTTCGAATTGCAATCCTCAGATCTCAGCCTCCTGAGTAACTAGGTTTACTGGCATGAGCCACTAGCACCTAGCTCATGAGTCTCTTTTTGAAGGAAGATCTGTCAGTAGCCCTCATGCCCCAGGGCCTTATCCCGGTGTATGTGTGCTGGGCCACTCACCCATGGATCCCCAATCCCTTACCTGAGAGGAGACTCAGAGACCCCATGGCCTCAGGCCTGACCATGTATACATTCTCCCTGCCTGCTCCACTCTACCCCACTGTCACCTCTGTTGGTGGCAGACCTCAGAGGTCAGAGCTGTTCCTGAGCCTGTCCTGGAACAGTCAAACCCATCCACTCACAGAGACAACCAGGCGAGAGCATAGCGTGGTGCCCAAGCCCCCTCAGCCTCCAGTGCCACAGGTACCTTCCCAGTGTTGGCCATGTATACTGCTGGAGCCCCAGGGAAACAGCCTCCACCCGCCATGGTGGGCCTCACATGCCCGTGGCTGGGTTAACAACCTCTATCCTCTGTGTCAGCCTTGCCACCCGAGGCTGGGTCACACTTGGACAAGTCTCTCTCCTGCGACAGGATGCAGGCAGGCAATTGTTCCCTTTGGGAGAGAGGTGGGCTTTTTCTGTGGCTCGTGATTTAGAGGCAGGTGAGGGGTCCAACTCCAGACTCAGCCTCCCCCCGCCCCCCCACCCCTTACCCCACTATGGAGGGGCCTGTGGTCTGATTGAGTTGGATGTTAATTCATCTTTGAAATCCAGCCACTCTGGCTATCAAATCTGGGCTTGAGCTTTTCCTGTGCTTTCTACCTGAAATGAGGGCTTTCAAGCTGACCCTCATACTCTGTTTTCAATTGTTAATTGCCTGTAGCTCATTATTATCCATCTCTAAATGCGACTCAGTTAACAGCTCTCCAATGCCATCATGGATTGAAGTATCTGAGACAGTTTGACACAACTGGCCTCTAGCTGGTATGGTCCCCTCCACCGGCCCCTCTGCACCAGCTCGTTCACTCTAGATCATTCCTGGGGAAAACTCAACCACAGGCCAAAGTAAGGCTGTCTGGGCACCTCCTGGAACCAGGGGTGGGGATGATGTGAGTGGTCGGGTCAGGCCAACTTTCTTGGCCCACTCTGTCTCTGGCCTCAGGGTGTTGGGGATTCCAGGAAGCAGAGGCAGGGGTGGCCAAAGACCTTTGGGAATTCAGACTTTTGAGAGGAGTAAGCAGGGAACAGGACCAGGCAAGGGGAGCCCTGGACCATGATGTGGACCCGAAGATATCTGAGCCACTGGGGTGCAAAACCCCTGCCAGGCTAATGGGGAGCTCTGAGGACAGAGTCCAGGGTGGAGCTCCATACCGGGCTGAAAGAGCTGCCCATGAAGTCTTGCTCAGCAGCAGCTGAAGTCACCTGACCTGATGCTGACCGCCGGGCTGCCAGCCCGCACCACTTCTCCCAGCTGGGCAGCAGCCCCTTCTTGAAGGAATCAGCAACCCCTTTCTGCTTCTGGTGGAGAACACTACCTCCACCAGGGGGAACCCCAGTGAGTCCCCCCTGGGAGATGGGGCAGAGTGCCCTGAGGAATCTGGCTGCCTTCTCCTTGGCGGCCCTTGGTTGGGCAGGATGGTGCCCTGCTGGGAGTCAGTGTGGAGAAATGAGACTGGCTCAGCGGCTCAAATAGGGAGAAATCTGGTGAGGAGTCCTCAAAAGTGGAGGGAAAGCTGGGCGCCAGTGGCTCACGCCTGTAATCCTAGCAACGCAGGAGACTGAGACCTGAGGATGGTAGTTTGAAGCCAGCCCAGGCAGCAGTCTGAGAGACTCTTATCTCCAATAAACTACCAAAAAGCTGGAAGTGGACTTATGGCTCAAATGGTAGAGTACTAGCCTTGAGCAAAAGTCGCGCAGGAACAGTGCCTAGCCCCTGAGTTCAAGCACCTGGACTGGCACCAAAAAAAAAAAAAAAAAAAGGTGGGGCTGCTGGGCACCGGTGGCTCACGCCTGTAATCCTAGCTACTCAGGAGGCTGAGATCTGAGGATCACAGTTCAAAGCCAGCTCGAGTAGGAAAGTCCATGAAACTCTTATCTCCAATAAACCACCAGAAAACCGGAAGTGGTGCTGTAGCTCAAGTGGTAGAGAGCTAGCCTTGAGCTGAAGAGCTGAGGGACAGCGCCCAGGCCCAGAGTTCAAGCCCCACAACCAACCAAAAAAAAAAAATGTGGGGCCATCTGCCAGTTAGTGGGCAGCTCTTGGTCTGCTTCAGCCTTCAAACGGTGGTCTGGTTCTTTATGACAGTCTTCTTCTGGAGTCAGCTTGAGGGGCTGTCTGTTTGTCTGTGTCAGGGACAACTCTCCAGACCTAAAGCATCCCCACAGGAAATATCAGGTTTTCTTCAGGTTTCCTGTCTCCTGTTAACCTAGACCCAGAGACTGGACTGCAGTTCTGCTGGAGATGGAGGGAGAGAGGAAAGAAGTAGGACTGGAATCCACCTGATACCAAGTCAAGCCATTTGCTCAGGTGTGGCCATGTGATCCTGGATAGCTAATGAGAGAAGGGCCCAAGACAAGACAATTGCTTTCCTGTTTGAATACAGTTTGTCTCCTCCTCAGGGGCCGGCACAGGTGAAGGCAGCACTGTTGGTGGGAGCTATGCCTACCTGGATACAGCCACCAAACAGGCACAGGTGGCCTATCAGAGGCCATGTGGCTGCCTTGGTAATGAAGAGCTTAAGAAGGTGGGGTTAGCCTGGCACCGGGGGCTCACACCTGCAATCCAAGACACTCGGGAGGATGAGATCTGAGGATCACAGTTTGAAGCCAGCCAGGGCAGCAAAGTAACCACCAGAAAACTGGAAGTGGCGCTGTAGCTCAGAGTGGTAGAGCACTGGTCTTGAGCAAAAGACTCAGGGACAGTGCCCAGGCCCTGAGTTCAAGCCCCACAATTGACCCCAAAAAAGATGGCTGGTTTGGCCACCACACCTGTCGCCCCTGCCTCTTAGGAGACAGAGCTTATCATGTTGCTTAGCTCTACTTTTTTTTTTTTGCCAGTCCTGGAGCTTGGACTTTGGGTCTGGGCGATGCTTGTAGGTGTTCAAGGCTAACACTCTATCATTTGAGCCACAGAGCCACTTCTGGCTTTTTCTGAGTAGTTTACTGGAGATGAAACTCTTTTGAACTTTCCTCCCCTGGCTGGCTTTGAGCCACAATACTCAGACCTCAGCCTCTTGAGTAGCTAGGATTACAGGTGTGAGCCCTGGTGCCCAGCTCTCTTTCCACTTTTCTTTTTGGGTCCGGTCATGGGGCCTGAACTCTGGGCCTGGGCGCTGTCCCTCAGCTCTTCAGCTCAAGGCTAGCGCTCCACCACTTGAGCCACTGCGCCACTTCCAGCTTTTTTCTTTTTGTTTATGTGGTGCTGGGGAATCGAATCCAGGGCCTCAGGCATGCAAGGCAAGCACTCTACCACTGAACCACCATCCCAGCCCCCTCTCTTTCCACTTTTGGGGACTCCTCAGCTCAGTAACCTGTAGGTCAGGTGGCTCTGACATGGCCCCCACTAGTTCTTTGCCTGTTGGGGCCTGAGCCAGCTTTGTTTCTTCAGACAGGCTGCCCTGGCTTAGAGAGTGACTACCAGCCCAAGCAAAGTTAGTGAAAACCCTATCAGAAGAATGTACTGAAGAACCAAAAAGGCTCAAGGGATAACTCTATAGGTTGAGTTCTAGGTAAGCATGAGGTCTTGAGTTCAACCTCCCCCCCCCGTAAAAACTAATTCTCTCTCTCTCTCTCTCTCTCTCTCTCTCTCTCTCTCTCTCTCTCTCTCTCTCTCTCTCTCTCCTCCCCCTCTCCTTCCTTCTCTCCCTCCCTCCCCACCCCTCTCTGGAGTCTCCTGTAGCCCCTACCAACTCTGAGACAGGTATTACCCAAGGACCCTGCCCAGCCCTGAGGGCAGGCAGACTGGAGCAGCCCCAAGCTGCCTGGAGACCCTCCCCTTGGCTTTCAGCCCTCTGTGGCACTCGGTTGCCCCAGCCTCAGCGCTGCCAGAACAGCACGTTCTGTCACAGCATCCCCAGCTCCTTTGGATGGGAGCAGGCCTGGTTGGCTGGCCTGGGAGGTGGCAAGTCAGACACAGCCTCTGCCTCTATGGAACCTGAGGAGAGGGGCTTGATGCCACCACCTCTGCCCAGAGGTAAGTAGTGTGTCTACTTTTGTGCCTTAAAATCAACAGCTTTAGGGGTTGGGAAGGTGGCTCAGTGGTAGAGTGCTTGCCTCACATGCATGAGGCTCTGGGTTCAATTCCTCAGTATCACAGAAACAGAAAATGCCAGAAGTGGTGCTCTGACTCCAATGGTAGAGTGCTAGCCTTGAGCAAAAGAAGCTGAAAGACAGTGCCCAGGCCCTGAGTTCAAGCCCCAGGACTGGCAGGAAAAAAAGAAAAGAAAAAAAATGACAGCTTTGTTAGTAATTAACTTGAATGCTCTTATCATTCGCCTATTTAAAAAAAATACAGTCCAGTGTTTTTTAGGCCATGTTCAGAATTGTAAACCATGCCTGCAATCAAGTTTAGAACATGTCTGCCACATCCTTTTCCCATCCAAAATACCCAGCACCCACTCAAGTTTCCCCTTCCGTTAGCTCCACTAACCTATTTCCTGTTTCTATGATTTGCTCCCTCTGGATATTCATAAGAAAAGAATCATGTAAGGGCTGGGAAGGTGGCTCAGTGGTCGAGTGCCTGCCTCGCATGCAAGAGGCCCTGGGTTTGATTCTCAGCACCACATAAACAGTAAAAGCCATAAGTGGTGCTTGGCTCAAGTGGTAGAGTGCTAGCCTTGAGCTGAAGAGCTGAGGGACAGCACCCAGGCCCAGAGTTCAAGCCCCACAACCAACAAAAAGAGAATCATGTAAGCTGTGATCTTAGTATTTGGCACCTTTCATGAGGCACGATGTTTTCCCAGTTATTCCACAATGGAACATGTATCAGAAACCATTCTGTTTTATTGTGGGCTAATATTCTACCACATTTTATTTATCCATTCATTGGTTGCTGGACATTTGGGATGTTTTCCTTTTGAGACAATGCTGCTATGAACTTGGTATACAAGTTTTCTGTGTGGACCTATGTTTTCATTTCTCTTGAGTATATACTTAAGAGTGGGCTTTCAGTCATATGGAAGAACTACCCACCTAGTTCCCACTCCGTTATACTCTTACTGGAAGAATGACGGTCCAGTTTTTCAGCATCCTCACTAATGCTTTTTTTTGGTAATGTCTCTTTTTCATGATAGCCATCCTCGTGGACGTGTGGACGGCGCTGGACAGCTGTAGGCCTCTGAGACCCCATGTGTGACTACACTCTTTGTGCACAGGCTGCATACCTGGTTGAGGACAGGACCTTTCCAGCCCTGTCCTCTGCCTCTCTCCTTTTCCCCGCTCCCCGCCTTCTGCTGAGCCCTCTCTCCAGGATCCTCAACATCTTCCCTCTGCTCTTAGACCCCCACTCCCACCTTCCTGATGACTCCTCTCCCCTACCTTGCGCCCGCTCTTCACCTACCTTCTGCCCTGCAGGATTTTACCCAGACAGATGTCACAGTCAAGGTCATGCGTGACCTCCAGGAGGCTAAGCTCCATAAGCTGCCTGGGGTGTGGGGCGGGGAGCAAGGAGCCCTCTGCTCCCTGTTTTCCTCTTCAGGGTTTCCTGCAGGGCTCAGCACCCAGCCCTGGCCTAGCTCTGTTGGACCCTGGGATACCACCATGTGGGACTGCATTCAGCTGCCCCCACTGCTCCCATCCACCTTGTCCAGGGTGCAGGGAGCTGTCCAAAAACAGGCCTCTTGATCTGTCTCTACCTACTGGTAGAGACTGCCCCCCTCTTTCTCATACTACAGTGGGGGAAATCCTGTTGGCGTCCATATAGAATCCACAATTCTAAATCCACAGTGACTGGCTGGCTTCTGGGTGTGGCCTCCCCTTTGACCACTGCCCTGCCCTGCCCCCTTGCTGGCCAGTTGCGGCGGGGGGGGGGGGGGGGGGAAGGGGATGGGGGGGAGCCAGGCTCCCAGGCTAATCCCTCCTCTTATGCTCTCTTGCCTGCACACAGCAGCTCTTGAACCTCGCCTCCTTTGGGCAGGGCCCCCTGTGTCTACCATCTCATGACAAAGTGTCCTCTCTGGCAACTCATCTTGGTTGGGGCTGTGGGTGGTCATGCGGGGGTGGCGGGGGGCCATGACTGGAGGGTGCTGGCCTCAGGAAAACCACTGCGTCCCGTGTGTCCAGAACCCAGCTCAGAGCCTGCAGTGCCAGCTTCCCTGTGCCATTGCCTACAGGATGCTGGGCAGGGAGGGGCTGAGGTCCACGACGCACTCTTCCAACTCTGCAGCCTTGGGCCACAGACTCATGAGGGGATGGCGCTGCTGCAGGGTAGGAGAGCAGGCGCTTATCCAAGGGGGCATGCTGCTGCCCGTGGCCACTTGATAAGTTAAAAGTAGAATTTATTTTACTGATTAAAATAAAATCTGGAAAATTAAGTACTTTCTCAAGAGACCCCATTTGAAGTACCTGAGCAGGGTTGGCTACTGGGAGATAGGGAAATAAAATTTTATTAGCTGGGTACCAGTAGCTCATATCTGGATCTTAGCTACTCAGGAGGCCAAGATCTGAGGATCATGATTTGAAGCCAGCCTGGGCAGGAAAGTCCATGAGACTCTTATGTTCAATTAACCATCAAAAAGCCAGAAGGGGGCTGGGAAGGTGCTCAGTAGTAGAGTGCTTGCCTTGCATGCATGAGGCCCTGGGTTCGAGCCTCAGCACCACATAAACAGAAAAAGGCCAGAAGTGGTGCTTGGCTCAGGTGGTAGAGTGCTAGCCTTGAGCTGAAGAGCTGAGGGACAGCGCCCAGGCCCAGAGTTCAGGCCCTATGACCAACATTAAAAAAAAAAAAAAAGCCAGAAGGCAGCTGTAGCTCAAGTGGTAGAGCGCTAGCCTTGAGCAAAAAAGCTCAGAGATCACAGCCAGGTCTTGAGTTCAAGCCCCAGGACTGGCATTAAAAAGCAGCAGCTACAGCAGCTGGAAATTGAAATTTGAGGTTTGCTTGCTTGCACACTGCCAGGGGTGTCCATGAAGGGAGTTGGAACAGGGGCCTTTGACCCAGGTTTCAGCAAGCAGGGCAGACATGCCCAGGTTTTCTTCATGTCTCTTTGACATGCACATGACGTGTCTTGATGTCAGCAGCTCCTCACCCTGGGCCGCTGTTGATGACACTTGGGTTGATTCCACAGAGGACTTTCTGTAGTATTTGTCGTGCTATTCCTTTTTTTTTTTTTTTTTTTTAACGTCGTGGGGCTTGAACTCTGAGTAGCTAGGATTACAGGCATGAGCCACTGGCACCTGGCAATGTTAACTTTCATCACATGAGGTGGCAGTTGACTGAAAACTCCACCCTTGTACAGACAGCAGCTCATACCTCATCTCACTAGCCAGTTTGCTTTGGCGTCTGCCCTCCACACATGGGTTCAAGAATATAATCAACTCTTCCCTTTTTGCTGGGCACTGGGGTAATCCTGGCTATTCAGGAGGCTGAGACCTGAGGATTGCAGTTCAAACCAGCCCGAGCAGAAAAGTCTACAAGACTCTTAGCTTCAAATAACCACCAGAAAACCAGAAGAGACACTGTGGCTCAAAATGGTAGAGAGCTAGCCTTGAGGAAAAGAGCTCAGGGACAGCACCCAGGCCCTGAGTTCAAGCCCCACCAACAACAAAAAAAACAAAAACCTCCCTTTTTCTAGACCTCTCCTTCCTAGGATGGCCATGGCCTCTCTGAGGCTGTCATTGCCTAGCTCTATCTACCAGCTCTTCAGGCCAGGAGGTCCCAGGCTTCTTCCTGGAGTTTTATCTACCTGGTGTGGCCTGGCAGTGCTCGGACCTCGGGGTACACAATGTTGGTTTCTGAGTTGGCCTGCTAGTGCCTATGCTCTGGTCAGTTCATTGTTTTGTACAGAGTTAAGGGGCGGCTTGAGGGCTGTTTAGCTCAGGAGGAATTCCTACTACCATAACAGAACCAGAAGGCAGGCCAGCCTTTGTGAACAGCAGCAAAACAACTAGAATTTAAAATTCACTTTGTACACATCTGCAAATCACTTTTGGGAGAAATGAAACTTTTACAGCCTCAAGACTTGTCACTCTTCATCTTTGATATCCTCTCGATGTATCCATTCTTTGCTAATTTTGCTCAATTAGGGTTTTCTCTGACTATAGGACTAACATTAGCTTTTTTAGGGGGGAGGCAGAAAAATTTAACACATTATTGTAAGACTGAACTGCTGGAACTCGTTCACTCAAACTCATAGACTGGCACTAATGCTTTATTTCCCCTGCATTTATACTAAAGACTGACCCAAAGATCAAAATGGAAAAAATTGATTTCTGTCTGTTCTGCTACTGGCAATCATATATTTAGGTACCATCTCATGGGAAAAAAGATTGTGTGTGTGTGTGTGTGTGTGTGTGTGTGTGTGTGTGTGTGTGTGTGATGGTCCTGGGATTGAACTCAGATCCTGAGTTCCGTCTCAGAGGGAAAAAATGATCTTTTAACCTTCAGAACTACTGATAACAGGAGATTTGTTTTATTTTTTTAATTTTAATTTTTTTTTTGTCGGTCGTGGGACTTGAACTCTGGGACTGGGCACTGTTCCTCAGCTCTTCAGCTCAAGGTGAGCGCTCTACCACTTGAGCTACAGCATCACTTCTGATTTTCTAGTGGTTTATTGGAGATAGGCTTCTCACGGTCTTTCCTGCCCAGGCTGGCTTTGAACCACGATCCTCAGATCTCAGCCTCCTGAGTAGCTAGGATTAGAGGCGTGAGCCACCAGTGCCCGGCAAGATTTGTTTTAGAATGAAATATTTCCTGTTATAGTGGATTCATAAGCATTAGCTCCACATTTGTGGCACACTAGCTGGTATCTTCTGGATAATCATTATACTTTTGATAAGGATAGCACAGTTTGGTATTTTTCTTATCTGAAATGTTTATTTTCATTACATTAAATTTACCCATAAAAATATTCTAAAAATGTACAATTTTTCCTTAACAAAGTATAGTACAACATAAACCCCCAAAACAGAATACTTGACATTACAATTCAAAATCAAATTATAATCTTAAATATTTCCAAAATTGTATCTTTAAAAATATGTATAGGGCTGGGAAGGTGGCTCAGTGGTAGAGTGCTTGCCTTGCAAGCCTGAGGCCCTGGGTTCGATTCCTCAGCACCATATAAGCAAAAAGAAAAAAAGCCGGAAGTGGCGCTGTGGCTCAAGTGGTAGAGCGCTAGCCTTGAGCTGAAGAGCTGAGGGACAGTGCCCAGGCCCAGAGTTCAGGCCCCACAACTGGACCCCAAAAACAAAAACAAAAACAAAAATATGTATAAAGTGGGGCTGGGAAGGTGGCTCAGTGGTAGAGTACTTGCCTTGCATGCTCGAAGCCCTGGGTTCGATTCCTCAGCACCACATAAGAAAAAAGCCGGAAGTGGTGCTATGGCTCAAGTGGTAGAGTGCTAGCCTTGAGCTGAAGAGCTGAGGGACAGTGCCCAGGCCCAGAGTTCAGGCCCAACGACCGGACCCAAAAAAAAAAAAAATGTATAAAGTTACTTGCAGTTTTGTAGAATTGACCAAATAATGGCTCAAAAGGGAAAGATTTTCCTTCATTCCTAAAGGGAAATCATGCTGGGCGCTGGTGGCTCACGCCTGTAATCCTAGCTCCTCAGGAGGCTGAGATCTGAAGATCACCGTTCAAAGTCAGCCCTGGCAGGAAAGTCCATGAGACGCCAATGAGCCACTAGAAAACCGGAAGTGGTGCTGGGACTCAAGCGGTAGAGCGCTAGCTAGCCTTGAGCTGAAGATCTGAGGGACAGCGCTCAGGCCCAGAGTTCAAGGCCCACGACCCACCAAAACAAACAAACAAATAAATAAAGGGAAATCATGTCCAGTAGAAGCTGGGAAGGTGTTCGGTCTCAGTACCGAAGCCTTACTTTGTGTATGTACAGACTAATCTGACTCCCTAGGAGCTCCCTTTGGCCCACACAAGGCTGCAGCGGGAACTGGGGGTGCACTGCCCCTGGGGTGACCTGGGCCTTTGGCCTCCACCAGCACAGTGTGTGGTATTCTAGAATATCTTAAGTGTTGATGAAAGATGCCCACTTCCACTCGGATGTTGGGATTGCAACAGTAAAGCCTGTGCAGGCCCGTGGCTCTCCCAGCCTAGTGGTTTGTTCTTGGGGAGCGGGGAATGGACAGCCCTGCCCTGCCCAGCTTCCACAGGGCCATCCTCGGGGAGACTTCAGCAGGTAATGCCGCCAGTTGCCAGGGTGTAAAACCAGCGTGGCACCAGAAAGCAGGAAGAGTGGCCTGGAAGCCTGGGGCCACCAGCACCCGGCCTTTTATTTTTGAGACACTATTTTTGCCCATGCTGGCTTCTAACTCTTGATCCTCCTGCCTCAGCCTCCTAAGTAGCTAGGCTTACAGGTGTGAGCACTGGCACCCAGCATTTGATCTATGTTCTTCCCAGTCCTTTATTTATTTATTTATTTAGGCTGTCGTGGGGCTTGAACTCTGGGCTTGGGGGCTGTCCCTGCAATCTTCAGCTCAAGGCGAGCGTTCTACCACTTGAGCCACAGCACCACTTCTGGTTTTCTAGTGGTTTATTTGGAGATAAGAGTCTCATGGACTTTTCTGCCCAGGCTGGCTTTGAACCGTGATCCTCAGATCTCAGCCTCCTGAGTAGCTAGGATTACAGGCGAGAGTCACAGGCACCCAGCCTTTTCTTTTTGAGACACTATCTTTGCCCATGCTGGCTTCTAGCTCTTGATCCTCCTGCCTCTGCCTCTTTAGTAGCTGGGATTATAGGTATAAGCTACCATGCCCAGGTTACAAATCATTTATTTCTCTTTTATATTTGTATATATTAATTGTACAAAGGGGTTGTGTTATTTCAATACACGAGTAGAATATATTTCGTCAAATTCACCCTATAGCTTTTTATCTCCCTCTCCCTTATTAAAACAAACTTTTTTGGGTTTTTTTGGTGCTTGTCTTGGGGCATGAATTCAGGGCCTAGGCTCAAGGCTAGTACTCAAGGCTACAGCTCTACTTCTGGCTTTTTTGGTAATTTATTGGAAGTAAGAGTCTCATGGACTTTCTTGTCTGAGCTGACTTTAAACTGCAATCCTCAGATCTCAGCCTCCTGATAGGATTACAAGTGAGCCATTACAAGTGAGCCATCAGTGCCTGGCATTATAGCAAACTTTTTGTTGTTGTTGTTGTTGGCCTTGGGGCCTGAACTCTGGGCCTGGGCGCTGACCCACAGCTCTTAAGCTCAAGGCTAATGCTCTACCACTTGAGCCATGTGGTTCTGAGGAATTGAACCCAGGGCCTCAGACATGCAAGGCAAGCACTCTACCACTGAGCCACCTTCCCAGCCCCTATAGCAAACTTTTTAAACATGCACATAGAACTCTTTGGCATTTGCCCATCACCCTCCCCTCTCCTGGTTCAGTCATGTCATTTGTTTTTATTAGGTCTAGATTCTTCTATAAGAGAGAGAGAGAATGTGCAACATCTTTCTTAGTCTGGCTTATTTCATTTGATATGACTTCCAGGTCCCCCCATTTTCCTGTAAACAACATGATTCCCTTCTTTATGGCAGAATCACACTACATGGTATATATATATATATGCCACATTTTCCTTATCCATTCATCAGTGGAGACCACAGGCTGTTTCCATAGTTGTTGGTAGTGCTGGTATAATTGTGGTGTGTAGATGTGTCTTGTATGATGACTTACATTGCTTCAGTTAGTGCCCCAAACTGTGACAGAAGGGGCACATAGTATTTCTGATGGATGAGGGGTCTTTTCCTCCACATCCACACCTGTGTTTGCTGTTTCTGTTCTTTATAATGACTACTCTGACCCTGCTGAGATGGAACCAGAGTGTAGTTTAGATTTGCGTTTCCTTTATGGCTGAGGATGTTGAACATTTGGTCACATGTGGACTGGCCATTTGTATTTCTTCTTGTGGGAACTGTCTGTTCAACTTGCCTTTTTCTCAATTGGCTTGTTATTCTGGTGCTTCCTTTGTGGAGGTCTTTATGTGTTCTAGATAGGCATGCTTCGTTTGATGAATAGCTGCTGAAGTTTTTCTGTCACTCTGAGCTCAGGGCCTCATGCTTGCTAGGCAAGTGCTCTTCTACTTGAGCCATATCCACTGGCCTTTTTGTTTTCATTACTTTTCTAATGGGGTTCAGCTTTTTTACCTGGGCCAGTGTGGCCACCATCCTCCTATTTATGTTTCCTGTGTAGCTGGGATGGCAGGCGTATGCCAGCATGCCCCGCTTTCAGCTTTTGTATCCAGTTGGTTTTGGATGCTTCACCACTGCTGGGCAGTCTCTGCCTCATATGAACTACAGCACAGACAACCTCTTACCAGCTTCTCCTGCTGGAGCATCTCAAGACAGAGACAATGCGGGCATTACAGCCATGGCTTGTCTCATTAGTGTGTGTGTGTGTGTGTGTGTGGTGTGTGCACGCACACATATGCATAGGCCAGTCCTGGCTTGAACTCAGGGCCTAGGCACTGTCCCTGAGCTGCTTTTGTTCAAGGCTGGCACTCTATCACTTGAGCCACAGCACCACTTCAGGCTTTTTCTGTATGTGGTACTGAGGAATCAAACCCAGGGCCTCATGCATGCTAGGCAAGTACTCTACCACTGAGCCACCTTCCCAGCCCTGTCTCATTAGCTTTATATTGAGGCATTTTGGTTTTCAATATTCTTATTAAAGTCTTTTTTTTTAAATATAAAGTCTTGCTATGTTGGTCAGACTGGCTTTGAACTCATGATCCTTCCCTGTCTCTCAATTGCTAGGATTGTAGTATGTAAGGGTCTTATTTTTTATGTTGCAATTGGTGTTTAATGGTCAGAATCTAATAGCTTTATATATGCCAGGTGCTGGTGGCTCACGCCTGTCATCCTAGCTACTCAGAAGGCTGAGATCAGAGGATCACAGTTCAAAGCCAGCCTGGGCAGGAAAGTCTGTGAAACTCTTATCTCCAATAAACCACTAGAAAACCAGAAGTGGCGCTATGGCTCAAGCAGTAGAGTACTCGCCTTGAGCTGAAGAGCTCAGGGACAGTGCCCAGGCCCAGAGTTCAAGCCCCACGACTGACAAATAAATAATAATAATAGCTTTATATGTTTTGCTAGTTAATACTTAGTGACAAACTGTTTTCAGGAGAGTGGGTGTGCTAGTCTGCTTTCTGTCACTACAACAAAATATCTGACATGAACCAGTTTATGAAGAAAAAGGCTTATTTTGGCTCACTGTTTTGTTGGTTTTGACCCAGCACTGGTCAACCCCATGGATTTGGGCACATCAGGGAGTATGTGGCAGAGCAAAACAGCTCAGCCTCGTGGCCAGGGTGCAAAGGAGGAAAGGACTAGGTCCCACAACTCCCTCTGAAGGCACAATCCAAAGACCAAACTAAGGACTCTGTTCCACTGCTCCCAGAGGACCAAGCCTTTAACCCACGGACCTTCGGGTGGTGTTCAACATCCAAATGACCACCCTGCAATTTCAAGGACTAGATTTTGGATTTCTTGAGCATGTAGGAATTATCCAAAGCAATGAGAACTTCTAAGGAACCACCTGATGGGCACCATGCCCCTCCTACCTCCCGCCCAGTAGTACTACTACCCTTCTAGTGGTAGGTTGCTCTTTCCCATTCCAGTCCCCCACGTATCCTATGGGGTAGGGAACTGGTCAAGCCAATAAGGGCCTTCTGACCTCTTCAAGGTCTTCTCTCTATAGGTGGGCAGACTGGTCACCTGGTGTAGACCAGATGATATAGATCTCCCCCAGCTCATATCCACCAGGCATAAAAGCAAATAAGTTTCAAGGCAGTGTCTGCAGATGAGCTGGAAATCACTCTGGGCTGGGTGCTGGTGGGCATGCTTGTAAGTCTAGCTACTCAGGAGGCTGAGATCTGAGGAGGGAGGTTCAAACAAGTTGGGTCAGTCATGTTTATGAGACTTTTTTTTTTTTTTCGGTCATAGAGCTTGAACTCAGGGCCTGGGCACTGTCCCTAAACTTTTTTGCTCAAGGTGAGTGCTCTACCACTCTGAACCACTTCAGAAAACCACTTCTGGTTTTCTGGTGGTTAATTGGAGATGAGTCTCACGGACTTTCCTGCCTGGGCTAGCTTTGAACTGTGATCCTCAGATCTCAGCCTTCTGAGTAGCTGGGATGACGGGCGTGAGCTTCCAGTGCCCGGCTATGAGACTTACCTCCCCGGTGGAAGAGGAGCCATGGCTCTGGTGATGGTTGAGTGGAATCAAGCTTTCCAGTTGAACTTGGGAAAGGCCCCGGGTTCAAGCCCTATGCCTGGCCTTCATGTGTACATGCTGGTGCACACACACACATACCCCACTCTGGATATGAGTCCTAACTACAAGGATTGGCTTTTTTTTGTGTGGGTTGTGGGGCTTGAACTCTGGGCTTGGGCACTGGCGTTGTACTCTTCAGCTCAACGTGAGTGCTCTATTGCTTGAGCCACAGCACCACTTCCAGTTTTCAAGTGGTTTATTGGAGTAAGAGTCTCACAGACTTTCCTGCCTGGGCTAGCTTTGAACTGTGATCCTCAGATCTCAGACTCCTGAGTAGCTAGGATTACGGGCGTGAGCCACCGGCGCCCGGCAAGGATTGGCTTTCTTTTTTTTTTTTTTTGTCGGTCGTGGGGCTTGAACTCTGGGCCTGAGCGCTGTCCCTCAGCTCTTCAGCTCAAGGCGAGCACTCTACCACTTGAGCTACAGCGCCACTTCCGGTTTTCTGGTGGTTTATTGGAGATAGGAGTCTCACGGTCTCTCCTGCCCGGGCTGGCTTTGAACCGCGATCCTCAGATCTCAGCCTCCTGAGTAGCTAGGATTACAGGCGTGAGCCACCAGCGCCCGGCTCAAGGATTGGCTTTCTTATAACAAGTTCCAGCTATTCAAGAGGCTTGAGCTGGAGTTCACAGCCATCTCGGGCAACAGAGTGAGAGCCTCTCAGGCACAGGGAGAAGCCAGATAAATGCAGAGACAGGAGTGGTGCTGCCCCAAGGCCAGGACTGCCTGTGGCCATCAGAAGCTGGAAGGGCAAGGAGTGTGGCCTTGCCCACAGCTGACCTCGGACTTCTACAACAGAAGAGGGTAAATTTTTTGTTCTTTGAAGCATAGAAATCCTAAGTGAAGTGTGTGCGTCTGTGTCCACGCAGCAGTTATGAGCTACTTGGCTGTGGCTTTGCGTTGGTCATGCACAGGAGCTGAATCTGCACAGAAGGCTGCACACAGGGCCGAGAGGCCAGCCAGGAAGTGGAGCTCTGGGAACCAGCCCCATTTGCCCCACCCTCCCCCCACCCCTTGCTGTCTTCTTGGAGGTTTTATAGTGAAGAATTTCAGACAGACATGGGCAACACACACATTACATATGGCTCACAGCTGGAACTGCACAAGAGTCACTGACTTATGTATTTCTTTTTATAGTTATCCAAGTGTGTCTCAAGCTCCATTTTTATTGGGAAAGACAACACTGTATGGCTTAATAAATTGAAAGGCCCACAGAACTCCCCTCTTCCCCCCTCCTCCCCTGCAAGCTGTCACTTTGTCCTCAGCCCTGTTTGTCTGCAGCATGGTCAGTGTCTGCTGCTCACCAATGTGTTTACATGTGGTGTTTGTGTTACACTTGGCTTAATTGCCTCCTTTATGCAAACTACAGAAGTCACAAATGCTTGTGGCAATTTGTAAAGCCACACAAATTTAAGAAGACAGTTTACATTTAAGTGTCCAAGGTGACCAAAAAGCTGCCAGCATCTTTTGCCTTTTTTTTTTTTTTGGTTGGTCATGGGGCTTGAACTCTGGGCTTGGGCACTGTCCCTACGCTCTTCAGCTCAAGGCCAGCACTGTACCGCTTGAGCTACAGCACCACTTCTGGGTTTCTAGTGGTTCACTGGAGATAAGAGTCTCATGGACTTTCTTGCCTGGGCTGACTTTGAACCATGATCCTCAGAGCTCAGCCTTCTGAGTAGCTAGGATGACAGGCATGAGCCACCAGCGCCTGGCTGTCTTTTGCCTCTTGAATGTTAGGGAATGGAGGCCACGGGGCTTCTCCACTGTGCCCAGTTTCATGCTTTGGGTGGGGTAGCAGAGCTTCAACTACGGCTGCCCTACTCTTGGAGGTCTGTGATGCACAGAGTCTGAAATGGCCTGTAGGTAAACCATGGCCAAAAACTCAAGGCGGGTCCAGAGGGTGCTGTCGGCAAGGCCGGCGTAGCTTGCTGAAGCTCTTTTGGCTTTGTGGATATGGTGTTGCCCATATGAGCAGTGTCCTAGCCCCAGAGATAGAGGATGGGTTGCAATGGTGGGAACATCCAAAGTTATGTGAGCCTTTGGGGCGGGGAGCCTTGGAATCCTGGTCTCTTTGACATGGCATTCAGCTCTCAGCCCCAACACCAATGTAAAGTTTCCCGCTACAAGTTGCATAGGGGACTCATTGGTGCTTGGCTGATGGTTTGGTCTACTTTAATACTTTCTAACTGGTCAATATTTAAAAAATACTGGGATTTGCTGGGTGCTGGTGGCTCATGGTTGTAAGTCTAGCTACCCAGGAGGCTGAGATATGAGGATTGTGGTTCAAAGCCAGCCCAGGCAAGAAAGTCAGTGAGACTTTTTTGTTGTTATTGTTGGTCATGGGGCTTGAACTCTGGGCCTGGACACTGTCCCTGTGCTCTACATCTCAAGGCAAGTGCTCCACGGCTTGAGCCACAGAGCCACTTCCATTTTTCTGGTGGTTAATTGGAGATAAGAGTCTCACAGACTTTCCTGCCAAGGCTGGCTTTAGACTGAGATCCTCAGATCTCAGCCTCCTGAGTAGTTGGATTACAGGTGTGAGCAACTGGTGCCTGGCTGTGAGACTCTTACCTACAATAAATTATTCAGAAAAAGTCAGAAGCCTTGAGAAAAAGAATCTCAGGGATAGCGCCGAGGCCCTGAGTTCAAGTCCCAGGACCTGTGTACATGTGCGGGTACGGACATGCATGCATGCACGTGCGCGTGCGCACACACACACACACACACAACAATAAAACAAAAACTGAGATTTGGGCAGAAGGTAAGGCTTGAGTACCTCCTGCTTATCAGGTTCAAAGCCCTGAGTTCAAATACAAGTATTGCCAAAAAAAGAAAAAGAAAAGAAGTTCCAAGATCGTGGGGGGCTCAGTGGTACAGCAATTGCCTAGCATGTTTCAGGCCCTAAGCTTGATTCTAGAATTGCCACAACAACAAAACTTGAGATTTTAGACATGTAACACTCAAGTTTCTGCCTGAGCTTTTTGAAAAGCTCAGGCTGTGCCCAGGTGGAGCTTAAGGGACAGCTTGGGTCCACACCGCACCCTCACGCCTGCTTGCAGGTTCTAGGATAACCCCAGTTTTTTTGTCCCCCCCCTTCTTTTTTTCTGGCTGGTCCTGGAGCTTGAACTCAGGGCCTGGGCACAGTTCTTGAGCCTCTCTGTGATCAAGGCAAGCGCTCTACCACTTGAGCCTCAGTGCCACTTCCAGCTTTTTCTGTGTATGTGGTACTGAGGAATCGAACCCAGGGCTGCATGCTAGGCAGGCATCCTACCACTGAGCCACCTTCCCAGCCCACGAGGTTGAGATCTCAAACACTTTTTGCAAAGGGAGGCACCTTTCCTGGGCTAAAAGCCCAGGAAAACAGCACTGTCTTGAAGATACTCAGACGTGGGGGCCGGGCCGGGTGCGTGCGCGGAGGTGGGCACCGCAGTGACCACGTCGGTTAGTTTGAAGGCTGTTACCGTGTGCCGGGCCCAGTGATGCATTCTGCTTCGGTGAGCAAGCTGTCCCTTCTCAGACATTAAAAGAGTAGTTCTTGGGCCGGGAGGGTGGCTCAGGGGGCGAGCGCTCGCCTGGCACGCACGAAGCCCTGGGTTCGAGTCCTCCGAACGGAACGGAAGTGGCGCCGCGGCTCAAGCGGCAGAGGCTAGGCGTGAGCAAGGGCAGCCCCGAGCCGGCGCCAGCCCGATTCAAGCCGCAGGACGGGGGTGGGGTGGGGTGGGGGCAGCTGCCGGCTGTGCGGACACCTCGGCCGGCCGCAGGGCCCCGGCGTCCCCGGCCGGCCGGCGAACAAAGCCGCACAAAAGCCGCGTCCGGGCCGGCCGGGCGGGCGGGGTGCTAACCGAAGCGCTTCCGGAGGGCCCGCGCCGCGGACAACCGTGACCCCCGCCGCGCCCGGCCCGGCCCGGCTCCCGGAGCCCGCGTCGCGGCCCGGCCGCAGGGCAGGGCAGGGCAGGGCAGGGCCGCCCGGTCCCCGGCCGCGACCTCCGCGGCGGCGCGGGCGGCGGGAGAGCGCCGTGACCTGCGCACCGCTCGCCGTGCCCGCACCTGCCGGCCGCCCTCCTCCCGCGGGGCCCCGCCCGCGGCCGCCGCCCGGCCGGGCCCGGGAACGCGCTGCCCGGCGCCGCAGGGTCGTCCCCGGCCCGCACTCCGGGGGCGCCCGCGCAGGGCCGCAGCCATTTTGGAGCGGCGGAGACAAAGGGCGAGCCCTGCGGCCGCGGCCGCGGCCGAAGCCACGAGAGGCCGGCCGAGGTCAGCCCGGCCCCGAGCGCCGCCGCCCTCGCCTTCGCCGTCCCGGCCCTGCGGCCGCCCCGGCCCGAGCGCGGCTCCAGCCAGCCTGCCCGCGCCTCGGCCTCTGGCGCTCGCAGCCATTGGCCGCGCCTTTTAAGCGCACGCCGCAGCCAATCGGCGGCCGGCGGCGCGCGGGCGGGGGCGGTGCACGCCGCTGCGCCTGCGCAGGAGCGCGCCCCTCCCCCCGCGCCGCGCCCCCGCCCGCCCCGCGCGCCGCCCCCCGCCCGCCCCGCGCCCCGCTGGAACCTCCTCCTGCCCAGGCGCGCTCGGCCGAGCGGCGGCGGCGGCGGCGGCGAGGAGGAAAGATGGCGGCGGGCTCGGATCTGCTGGACGAGGTCTTCTTCAACAGCGAGGTGGACGAGAAAGTGGTGAGCGACCTGGTGGGCTCGCTCGAGTCGCAGCTGGCGGCCAGCGCGGCCCACCACCACCACCTCGCGCCGCGCACGCCCGAGCTGCGGGCCGCGGCCGCCGGCGCGCTCGGGAACCATGTTGTGAGCGGCAGCCCGGCCGGAGCCGCGGGCGCAGGGCCGGCCGCCCCCGCCGAGGGCGCGCCCGCAGCGGCGCCGGAGCCGCCCCCCGCAGGTAGAGCGCGGCCGGCGGGCGGGGGGCCGCGGCGCGCGGGCCCCGGCTCACCGCGCCGCCCGCTTGTCCCCGCAGGGCCCGCGCCGGCGCCCGCCAAGCTGAGGCCGCCGCCCGAGGCCAGCGCGGGGCCCTGCCCGGCCGCCGCCGCCGCCGCCGCCGTCACCGCCACCGCCGCCGCTGCGGGGCCCGAGCCCGCCGCCGCCCCGCCCGCCGGCCCCGGCGCCTCCAAGCCCGGCCCGCCCGGCCCCGGCGCCGCGCAAACTTTGAATGGGAGCGCCGCGCCGCCCACCGCGCCGCACGCCGCACCTGCTGTCAGCCCGGTCAACAACGGGCCCGCGCCGCCGCCCGCCGCCGGCTCCGTCATCCAGGCGGCCCCCGCGCCCGCGCCCGCCGCGCCCTCGCCGCCCGCCGCGCCCGCGCCCGCCGCGCCCCCGCCGCCCGCGCCCCCCGCGCCCGCCGCGCCCGCCGCGCCCGCCCGGCCGCCCGGCCACCCCGCCGCGCCCGCGCCCCCCGCGCCCGCCGCCGCCGCCGCCGCCGCCGCGCAGAACGGGGCCGGGGCCGCCGCCGCCGCGCCCGCCCCGGTCCCCGCCCCGGCCGCCGGGGGCGCCGCGGGGCTCGGCGGGCAGCCGGGGGCCGGCGCGCCCGCGCAGGGGGGCAAAGCCGAGCCGCCCAAGACCGCGGGGCCGGCGGCGGGCGCGGCGGCGGCGGCGGCGGCGGCGGGCGCGGCGGGCGGCGTGCTGCTCGGGCCCGCCATGCCAGGGGCGCTGCCCAGCCCCGCCGGCGTCCCGCAGCCCGCGCCCGGGACCCCGGCGGGGCTGCCCAAGGGCGCCGCCGCCGCCGCGACGCCCAGCCTGCCCCGGACGCCCTCGGCCACCACCACCGGCGGGATCCGCGCCACCCTGACGCCCACCGTGCTGGCGCCCCGACTGCCGCAACCGCCGCAGAACCCGACCAACATCCAGAACTTCCAGCTGCCCCCAGGTGAGCGGACGCGCGGGGCGCGGGGCGGGCGCGGGGCGGCGGGGCGCGGGGCGGGCCGTGGTTCCGGGAAGTTCTGGCTGGGCTCTGGGGCCGCGCCCGGGCCGCCGGGCTCGCGGGGTCTGTGGCGGCGGCCGCAGGCCCGGTCCCCGTCTCTGCCCCGGTGCGGGCCAGCTCGCTGTCCCGCGAGCCTGCCGCCCTGCTTTGCGGCCGCTGTCCGCGAGCGGCCCCGAGTCGTCCGGTCGCGTCCTGGGCCTGGGGCTCCGAGGGGCTCGGCCCCCGGGCGGTGCAGCCCCCCGGGTTGTCACCCCGTTTACTCTGACGAGACCTACTTGGGGCCGGGGGTGAGGCAGGGTGGAGACCCCCCTCCTAGGGTGGGGGGACCCCCACCCCGTGAGGCCGGGGGTCGGGCTTCCCCGCACCTCGGGAGGCCCCAGCGGGGAGTGCCCAGGGACCCGGGCGCACGCTCTCCTTGTGGGCACCTCGAGGTGAGCAGGATGCTCCTGGGGCGGGGGTGTACTGTGTGCTGTGTGCGGGACACGCGTGCGGAGCGGTGCGTGTCTCGGGCACCGATGACTGTCTAACTTTTCCTATTCGGCTCTGCTCTGCTTCCTTGGAGTTTAGTTTGATGGACAATTTCTGGTTGGGCGCTGCGGGCAGGCCGCTTTTGTTTGGGGGTCACCAGCCAGCGTTCCCACTGAGTCCTGGGCTGGAGTGCCGAGTGCACTCCTCGCGTGGTCTGTAGTGACACGTGCAGCGAGCGGTCGTGGCGGCCCCAGCCCTGCCTGCCGCGGGGACAGCAGAGAGCATCAGGCTGCCACCGTGGCCTCTCCTGTCTTTTGAGAGAGCATCTCAACAGCAGAGGTTCTCTGGGGAAGCCCGTGAGGCTCAGGTCACTGGCCAAATGTCCCGCGGGGTCTGCTTCACTAAGCAGGGCTTAGGATGGATTGTCAAGCTTCAAGGAGGGGGGTGTGGCACACACATAGTTCTACAGAGGTGCACTTTGCCACACAACATCTGCGGAGTGCTGAGAAGCTGGTTGGCCGTTTGATTGTGGCTCTGTTTTGCAGCTTAAGAGTCTTTTGACCTTTTGGTGGAAACTATGGCTGATGTTTACGTGTTAAAAAGGTAGTGTAGGGACTGGAGGCATGGCACAGGTCTTACAGTACTAGCCACTGAGCAAAAGCAAGTGTCAGATACTGAGTTTAAGTCCCAGTTGTGAGCTAAAAACAAACAGGTAGTGTGTAAGTTGTAGCCTCCAGTGTGACGTTCCACAGTACTTTGTGTTCACTGATGTACACTCTTCCAGCAGTCCCTCACATGTGCCTCTCTCAAGAGGAGGGCAGTGTACTGCCCTTTCATCAAGAGAGCCAGCCAGGTGCCTGGGGTGTCTGTGTTAGAGACCTGCTTAGCTGTCTGGGGCTGGCTGGGCTCCCTTGTGCTGTGTGAGGCCCTTGCAGGCAAAGCCCGTGTCTGTCCCCCTCCGAGAAGGAGGACATGCTTCAAAAGGCCATCACTGCTCTCAGTTGTGAACGTCTTGAACTTACTTCTGCCTCAGTTTTAAGGCTGGCTGTGTTTGATCAGGAGACAACCAACCCCATGGAAAAACTCCTGTGTTTCTGCGTCCCTCTCCATGTGGGTGAGCACAGACTGGGGCCTGTTGACATTTGGGTGGCAAATGTGGAGAGCTATGCTTTATAGTTGCCATCTCCTTTTCTGGAAAGCAGACTTACATTCATCTCCTCATCTTCCCCTCCTCGGATCTTTTGATGAGGAATTCTGATTAATTATGTTACTTTAATAGCAGCCTAAATTAAACAAGTATTTGGTGGTTAAAACCACCATTAACACTTCATGCCAAAGTGTTCTAATCATTCAAATCACAATGACAGGTTATAAATATTCTAGTTATGTAGATGACTGATCAGGATATGTTAGTGTTTTTCTAATTGATGTTTTTACGTGGACGTTCTCCATAATAAAAACATAGAGAGCCACAGTGAGTAACTTCTAGCAAAGTTCTTGTTTGGTTAACAACTTCTTTGGGACAAACTGAGGTGGAGTGGGGGGTGCTGGGGGGGGCGGGCAGAGTCTCAAGCTACACATAGGTGTCAAGTGAAGTAACAGCTCATTGGCAGTTGAGTGAAGTGTGAAAGGGGCTGTTCCCCTCCCAGTACCCTCCTTCCTTAGAGGTCACAGTGGGACAGGATTTCACCCTGAGGTTTGGAAGCCAGGCTAAGTTTCATCCTTATAGCTCACCAAGAGTTTTTTTTTTTGTTGTTGTTCCTGGTCCTGGGGCTTGAACTCTGGACCTGGACCCTGGCCCTGAGCTCCTTTGTGCTCAAGGCCAGGGCCCACTCGAGCCACAGCAGGACTTCTGGCTTTTTCTGAGTAGTTTGTTGGAGATAAGAGTCTCATGGACTTTCCTACCCTTGCTGGCTTTGAATTGAGATCCTCCGATCTCAGCTTCTTGAGTATAGCTGGGATTACATGTGTGAGCCTCTTGAGTAGCTAGGATTGCAGGTGTGAGGCACTAGCATCTGGCCTCACCAAGAGTTTTTTAACCAAGGCTTTTTTTTTTTTTTTTTTGCTTATGTGGTGCTGAGGAATCGAACCCAGGGCCTCATGCATGCAAGGCAAGTGCTCTACCACTGAGCCACCTTCCCAGCCCTCACCAAGAGTTTTTAAAGAGCATGTTGAATTTGGTTTTTAGCAAACCTAGTCGTGATATTTTTTTGTCAGGACAGTTTTATAAATAGACGTCTATATTATTGTTGTTGGAATTTGTTGATTGGAAGGTGTCAGGGTAAGTTTTTAAAAAAATTTTTTTAATTTGCCAGTCCTGGGGCTTGAACTCAGGGCCTGGGCACTGTCTTTGAGCTTCTTTTGCTCAAGGCTAGCACTCTACCACTTGAGCTACAGTGCCATTTGAGGCTTTTTCTGTGTATGTGGTACTGAGGAGTTGAACCTAGGGCTTCATGCTAGTTAGGCCCTCTACCACTGAACCACACTCCCAGTTAACTGTGGATAAGGTTTATCCAACTGTGGATAAGGTTTATCCACAGTGAGGACAGTGAGAAGACTTTGTAAGAGTTCTTTAGAGGTATCTTTGCAGCCACTGCAGAACCCTGGAGAGTGGTGCTGAGAACACGAAGAGCTGGGGTTGGTTTGTGTGTACCTTGGCCCTGCTGTAACAGTGGAGTCGTAGTATGATACAGTTGAAAGAAGAACAAATGGTAATGATGTCAAGGTAAAGTGCTGAAGTGTTTTTGAAAGATCCTTCTGGACAGGTACTTGTGCCATTTATTTCATTTTTTAAAATTTATTTATTTTTTGGTACCAGTTCTAGGGCTTGAACTCAGGGCCTGGGCACTGTCCTTGAGTATCTTTTGCTCAAGGCTAGTTCTACCACTTGAGACACACAGCTCCACTTCTGGTGTTTTTGGTGATTAATTGGAGAGAAGAGTCTCATGGACTTTTTGCTTGGGTGTCTTTGGATGGTGATTCTCAGATCTCAGCCTCCTGAGGAGGATTACAAGTGTGTGGCTTACTGGTAGAGTGCTTGCCTAGCGTGCATGAAGCTGGGTTCAATTCCTCTGTATCACATAAACAGAAAAAGGCTGAAGTGGTGCTGTGGCTCAAGTAGTAGAGGGCTAGCCTTAGGTCAAAAGGCTCAGGGATAGAGTCCAGGCCCTGAGTTCAAGCCCCAGGACAGGAAAAAAAAAAAAAAAGATTACAGGTGTGAGTCACTAGTGCCCTGGCACAACTTTCCTTTTTTTCTTTCTTCCTTTTTTTTTTTTTTTGTGGGTCATGGGCCTGAACTCTGGGCCTGGGCGCTGTCCCTCAGCTCCTCAGCTCGAAGCTAGCCTCTACCACTTGAGCCACAGTGCTTCTTCCGGCTTTTTTTTTTTTTTTGCTTACATGGTGCTGAGGAATCGAACCCAGGGCCTCATGCATTCGAGGCAAGCATTCTACGACTGAGCCACCTTCCCAGCCCACAACTTGTTTCTTAAAGAAGGCACTTTGGCATTAAAAATTACCATTTTCCTTCATGTGCCTGTGTTTATTCTGCCTTCTAGGCGTTTACTCTTGTTGCTCTAGGATTTAGTTAAGGCTCTGGTTCCCATTCCAGAGCAGGAGTGGCCCTGGATGCTTTGGCCTAGGAACCATCTCTGGGTTACTTTTTCTTTTTTTTTTTGGGTCCGGTTGTGGGGCCTGAACCCAGCCTGGGCGCTGTCCCTCAGCTCTTCAGCTCAAGGCTAGCACTCTACCACTTGAGCCACAGTGCCACTTCTGGCTTTTTTTTTTTCCTTCTGCTTATGTGGTGCTGAGGAATTGAACCCAGGGCCTCATGCATACAAGGCAAGCGCTCTACTACTGAGCCACCTTCCCAGCCCTATTTATTTATTTATTTATTTATTTATTTATTTATTTTTGGGTCTGGTCATGGGGCCTGAACTCTGGACCTGGGCACTGTCTCTCAGCTCTTCAGCTCAAGGTTAGCACTCTACCACTTGAACCACAGCTCTGGGCTACTTCTTTAAGATGCTCCTGCAAAGTTACTGGGAGCAAGGGAGGGGGTGAGGTGTCAGGTCCATCCTTAGTGGGCTGCTCAGTGGGGGAAAGTGAAAATCTATTAGCTTGGACTGCATCCTTTGATCCCTGTTGAGCTGGGGCTTAATCTCCAAACTGGGCCACAGAGAGTGGAAGACTGGTTGAAATAGGGGTCTTGTGGCTGTATCTGGGTAGTCAGGTCTTCGACATAAGAACATTCTTGGAAGGTCAGCTTCTGTTACTCAAGAGCACAGCTGCTCTTGGATTTGGGATGCACACCTGGCTTATGGGGCCTCCATTCTCTGACTGTGCAATGGGGCTGACCGTTCTGTGAAGAATGAGGTTTTTGTTAGGGTGGCTGCACACACATGACAAGTGGCAGTTTTGATTCCTTCTGTTTCCCAGATCCCTAAGTTTCCACTGTTTCAAGCAAGATCTTGCTATCCAAGTAGCAAAATCTCCTTTTTAAGGACAGCTTCATTCAGGTCAAATCCACGACCAGGGAGGGTGAGGAGTTTGGTGCTGGGGCCCACACAGGCAGACGTCAGTGGAGAGTTACACAGGTTATCACAGGTGGGCTGTGTGGGAGGCCACCTCCCAACTGGAACGGCTACCTGCAGAGAGGGCTGGATAGGGGCTGGCCTTAGGCCAGAGACCTTAACCCAGTTTTCTTCTTGGTAATACTCAGGTAACAGTGACATTTGAATAGAACAAAGAAAAATAACTTTCCTGGAACTGTAAAGGACAGCATGGGGTAACTGCTCAGCCCTCTGCCTAGCATGGAACAGAGTCAGGCCTCCGATCATGTCCCTGAAGCCCTGCTGGGGTTGGGTGGATGCCTCACCAGGTGGCAGGGACTCTTTTTGTCTCTTGGGTTCAAGGCTGGCTCATCACCATCATCTGATCAGTCAGGAGCTCCTTGGTGGTGATGACCTGTGTTTGCATGTGTCTCTTAGAACTAGTGAGACTTGGGTTTCAGTGGAGCAGTAGATGGCCATGGACAATTAAGAGGCCTGATGTGTCTTGGCCTGATGCTTATGTGTGTATGGGTTTTGAGAGTACAGAGAAGGATCCGAGCCTGGCAAGAAGCTGGTTATCCAGCTGCCATGTGCAGGTAGAGCTGTGTGGGAAAGGGCAACCTGGCTTACCTATTTTGAACCTGGAAGATTGCCCCTGAACCTCTGTTCCAGTATTCTTGAGAATCATTGGATCAGAGTGTCACCAACTTACCTTAGCCCCCTGGCCTGGAAATAGAGCAGCTTATTGGGACATGGGACCTGCATATGCATGTTTGAAGTCAGGGTGGTTCCTCTTAGCTTCCCAAGTCAGGGTAAAATGGTAAGCTTTCCCTGTTTAAGTGATAACTTTTGGGGGAGTTTCTCCCCACCCCACAATCCAGGGCCTGGGCACTATCCCTGAGCTTCTTTTGCTCAAGGCTAGCACTCTCACTTGACCCACAGTGCCACTTTCAACCCTTTCTGTTTATGTGGCACTGAGGAATCGAACCCAGGGCTTCGTGCAAGCACTCCACCACTGAACCACATTCTCAGCCCTTGAAGAAATTTTTATAAATAGTTAGCTATATATGAGTTGATCAAAACAGAATTAGCAACTCTTTTTTTTTTGTCAGTCGTGGGGCTTGAACTCTGGGCCTGGGCGCTGTCCCTCCGCTCTTCAGCTCAAAGCAAGCGCTCTACCACTTGAGCTACAGCGCCACTTCCGGTGTTCTGGTGGTTTTTTTTTTTTTTTGGAGCTAGGAGTCTCACGGTCTCTCCTGCCCGGGCTGGCTTTGAACTGCGATCCTCAGATCTCAGCCTCCTGAGTAGCTAGGATTACAGGCGTGAGCCACCAGCGCCCGGCAGCAACTCTTTTTGAAAAAAGTTTATTTGGGGTCTGGGAAGGTGGCTCAGTGGTAGAGTGCTTGCCTTGCATGCATGAGGCCCTGGGTTTGATTCCTCAGCACCACATAAGCAAACAGAAAAAAGCTGGAAGTGGCGCTGTGGCTCAAGTGTTAGAGCGCTAGCCTTGAGCTGAAGAGCTGAGGGACAGAGCCCAGGCCCAGAGTTCAGGCCCCATGACCGGACCCCCCCCCCAAAAAAAAAAAGTTTATTTGGGTACTCTGTTCTGGGGCTTGAACTCAGGGCTTAGACACTGTGAATTTGTTCAAGGCTGGTGCTCTATTCCTTGAGCCATAGCTCCACTTGTGGCTTTTTGCTGGTTAATTGGAGATTAGTCTCCTAGATTTTCCCACCTGGGCTGGCTTTGAACTGTGATCTTCAGATCTCAGCCTCCTGGGTAGCTAGGATTACAGCCCTGACTCACTGGCACCTGCCCCCCCCTTTTTAAATGTCATAAAAGTATTAGCTACTTGAAAATAACTTCTTTTTCAACCTTTCTTAGACTACAAAATGAGTTTTTACCCACTGTAGAAAGTAGAAAACAAAACTGTGAAGTAAACCAAGTTCACTATAGCCAGATTTTTTTTTTTCTTTTTTGCTGGTTGTGGGGCTTGAACGCTGGGCCTGGGCGCTGTCCCTCAGCTCTTCAGGTCAAGGCTAGCGCTCTACCACTTGAGCCACAGTGCCACTTCCGGCTTTTCCTGCTTATGTGCTGCTGAGGAATCGAACCCAGGGCCTCATGCATGCAAGGCAAGCACTCTACCACTGAGCCAACTTCCTAGCCCAACTTTTTTTTAGGGCTTACCACTTCTATTCTGATGTGCACTTTTTTTTTTTTTTTTTAAATTTCTGAACTGGATTAATTGAAATAGTCTCAAGATCCTGCTGAGGGTGGGATTTGCCTTGTCCTGCCTGTGTTTTGTACTCTTCCCCTGTCCTTCAGTGGTGGGCATCTGGTGAGTAGAACATTTTCAGGGCTTTGATAGAAAGCACATTACAGAGGGACAGAGCACTTTAAAACCTATGCTAAAATATGGCTTAGGAAAGGGTTCTTTTTAAAATTATTTTATTTTATTTTATTTTTTGCATGCCCCTTTCCCCTGCCCCTGAGCCCAAGAAACATGTATTTTTTTGTCATTGGTTGTGGGCTTGAACTCAGGGTCTGGGCACTGTCCCTGATCTCTTTTGCTTAATGCTAGCACTCTACCACTTTGAGCCACAGTGCCACTTCCAGGAAAGGATTCTATAGGAAGAAAGCTGTGTCTTGTTTGTAGTTGTATTTGTTTGACTAAGTGATGTGCAGAAGCATTTGCACTGGAGCATTAAAGAATGCATACTGACCAGGGAACGCACTGAGACTTGCCGTGGGATCTGAAGGCTCCAGGTTCCTGCTGTCCTGCTGTGGTCCTTGTGGCTGAGAGATGCAGTTAACCATGAAGCCTCAGCAAAGAACTTCTGGTCATGATAGGTACTTGTAGCCTGTGGTGGCCTGCGGGGCGTTGCTGGTATTGGAAGAGAAGGGCTAGCCTTATGTAGTCTGGGGTCTTTGTATAGGATAGGATTTCCCAGCATTTTGGAAGAAAACCCCCAGGCTGGCAAGGCCAGATGGAATAAAGCGGGGTGGGCATGTCTGGTCCAAGTTGCTGGGGAGTGCGGGTGTCTGAGTGTATTCCAGCAGGGAGTCAGTGAGGGTTGGAGCAGGGCCTCACTGACCGTGCATGAGAGCACTGTGAAATGCAGAGGTGCTGGGCAGGGGAGGACCTGGGGTAGGGTGGTGAGTGTGATGTGTGGGCAGTCATAGTACTTGTTAATGAGGGCTGAGGTTGGTGCTGGGGGACTGTTAGGCGAGTGTGAAATGAGGGTGATTCTGGCATTTTTTCTCTGAATGGGGCAGGCCAGGGTGGGGTTTGAGGTACATGTTCTGAGCCCTGAGCAGGAACCGTGGCGTAGCTTACAGGGGACATCATTGGGAGCCAGGGTTTGATCGCATGTATGCTGTGGGCCTCCTCCTAGATAAAGTTCTAGCCAGAGATGCTGGCCTAGTGCTGGAGTGGGAGATGGCATGCTCTGAGGCTGGGCAGTAGAGTTCACATGTAGGATTCCCTTGGGCGGAAGCCTCAGGGTCATCAGGAAGGGTGGCTGTAAGCTGAGTCACCCTCTTTAAGCTGTTGAGCTAGAGCCATGGTGGTTCAGGCATGTGGCCTTAAGGAGCAATCTTCTGGCTTCTTGGCCTTTTCCTGCTTAGAATAGACATGGTTTGTAGTGGTGTGTGTCTGTTTGTGTGTGTGTGAGTGTGTGTGTGTGTGTGTGTATGTGTGCGCGCGTGCACGTGTGTGTGTGTGTGTGTGTGTGTGTGTGTGTGTGTGTGTTACTAGGGTTTGAACTCAGGGCCTCATGCATGCCAAGTAGATGCTGTACTACTTGAACCATGTCCCAATTCTTTTTTTGGTTGGTCCTGGGCTTGAACTCAGGGCCTGGGTGCTGTCCCTGAGTTTTTTTGCACAAAGATTGTGCTTACTATTTTCAGCCACAGATCCACTTCTGTTTTTTTGGTGATTAACTGGAAGTAAGGGTCTCACAGACTTTCTTGCGTAGGCTGGATTCTAACCATGATTTTCAGATCTCAGCCTCTTGAGTAGCTAGGATTACAGTGCCCAGCTAGCCCCACCATCTTAAGCTCTTCATTGGCTTATGTAAGTAGCTGTGACCAAGGTCTGCTAAATCTAGACAGCTGCTTGGTATACAGAAGGGCCTCACACCAGCAGTAACATCTTCACCTGATCCTTGTTTTCCTTTAGCTATTTTTTCATTTTTTTCCCCCCACATAGTATCTCATGTTTTTGTCTGGGGATAGCCTCAGACCATACCCTTTTTCTTTCCTGTGGCTTCTGTGCAGTTGGGATTATACACATGTACTTCCATGACTAGCTTATAAGTTGAAATAGACTCACTTTTACTTTGTGCCTGGGCTGATGATACTCTGGATTTCTATCTCCTGTGTAGTTAGGATTAGGGATGTGAGGGTCTGGGAAGGTGGCTGGGAAGCCCAGAGTTCAAGCCCCATGACCGGACCCCCCCCAAAAAAAAAGGGGCTGGGAAGGTGGCTCAGTGGTAGAGCGCTTGCCTTGCATGCCTGAGGCCCTGGGTTCGATTTCTCAGCACCACATAAGCAAAAAAGAAAAAAAGCCAGAAGTGGCCCTGTGGCTCAAGTGGTAGAGCGCTAGCCTTGAGCTGAAAAGCTGAGGGACAGTGCCCAGGCCCAGAGTTCAGGCCCCACAACCGGACCCCCCTCCCCCCCAAAAAAAGGATTATGGATGTGAGCCACTGACACCCATCTGCCCCTGCTTTTTGTTATTTTGGAGATGGAGTCAGCCTCTGCTTAGCCTGCTCACAAACCAAAATCCCTGTATCTCAGCCTCCTGAGTTACCAACAGTAAGTACCCTTGTGACATTATTGCTGTTTTTGGTCCGTAGTAGGCCTTAGCCTCTCACTGGTGCTCAGACCTGCTGGTGTAGAGGCCGTCTCTGGGCAGGTCTGCAGTAGGACCCTCCCGCCTGTGAAGGTGATCAGCATGCAGGTAGATGGCCTGTCAGGAATCACAGAGCCACTTTTAGAGGCTTGGAGCTGTGGTGTGTCTGCTGCTCCTATGTGTTCAGCTCTTGTGTTCAGTTTGGAGTTCACCTGTGTGCTTCCCACATCTGTGGTGGAAGGGTTAGGATGCCGGATTTGCTCGAGGAGGGGAGGGCTCACCATACCAAGAGATGACCTAGTCCAGCCTGATGGCTCCAGGACCCAGGGACCAGCAGGGATGGCTGTCTGTGTTTTGGCTTCTGTGTCGCCTGATAGACCTTGGGGACTCAGTAAGGCTCCTTGGTCTTGTGTTCCTCCTACCCTGGGCTGTAGGACCACCTCCAGGGCTACTTCATCTGCCAGGCATACCAGCTGGAAGTGCAGTGGACAGTGGTTAAGGGGCTCCCCCATTTCCATGGACCTGGCCCAGAAGATGCAAGTCGCTTTCTCTAATTCCAGCTTAGTGAACTTGGTAATTGTGTGTGCCTTAACCGTAGAGAGCACTGGGGAATTTAGCTGAGACGGGGAGGAGGAATTTTGGGGGGCAGGTTGAGCAAGGCCAGAGGTACAATCCATTGAGGTAGGTCAGTCAATAAATAAGTGTAATTCAGCAATAACTTCATCTATGTTGTGCTCTTGGTGGAAGGAGCCCGAGACATCCTGCCCATAATAGGGGTAGTGTTTGGGGAGCCTAGAGCTGTACAAAGAGTAGAGGTGTACTTCATGTCATGTAACTTATTAATGCAGAACATCTGATAATAGCCACTATCAGCTTGGAGCACCCTGAGTTTTCCCAGTAGCTTCTGACTAATTGGTTGGAGAGTCATCTTGGTGTTACTGATATTTAGAGCTGTGAATGTGCACTTGACTTCCTAGGGTGACACACTGAGATGTGGCTGCAGGGAGCAGTGGGGAGAGCCTACACCCTAACCTCTGCCTCACTTCTTGGGTCCTGTGATGAAGGGCTCAAAGGCCAAGAAATGTGTGACAGCCTTGTGCTCTGAAGACTAATCTAGAACTGAAGATGGGACAGCCTTTTCATCCTTGGGATACTTTGCAGGCCAAATGTGGCTGAGTGTAGGGGAAGTGTCACCTAGTGCTATGGTGAGGGGCTGCTTGGCCTTAAGAGCCTGTTTCTGAGTAGCTGACACCAGAGTCCTGGCATGTCTAGGGCTGCCACTTACTTCTCTGTCCATGACTCCAACAAGCCTGATTCTAGGCCTGGCTCCCAGGCTGGGTGCAGGAGCCCAGGTGGAATATGGAGCCAGTAGGATGTGCCTGAGCTCCATTCCTGGAAGGCATATGCACTGGGTGTGGTGTGGGCTGGTCGGTCCATGTGTGGGGCGCTGAAGGTCCTGTTGAGTTATGCTACAGGCTCTGCATGTCCCTGGAGCCTGTGGCTTGCCATGTTTTGTACTGCTGATATGCAGAAGCACCCAGAGGGGGAGCTGGCTTCTCGTGGTGGCGCTTGTACTGAGACTGGGGATGAGAGTGGAACATTTTTTTTTTTTTTTTGCCGGTCGTGGGGCCTGAACTCTGGCCTGGGTGCTGTCCCTCAACTCTTCAGCTCAAGGCTAGCGCTCTACCACATGAGCCACGGCACCACTTCGGGCTTTTTCTGCTTATGTGGTGCTGAGGAATGGAACCCAGGGCCTCATGCATTTGGGGCAAGCACTTTACCACTGAGCCACCTTCCCAGCCCCAGGTTGGAGCAAATTTTATAGATCATGAGTATTTAAAAATTTTTTTTTTCATGACAGTACTGGAGTTTGTATTCAGGGTTTTTTATACTTGCCTCTAGCTCTTTTTGCTCTGGTTATTATTATTTGTGCATACTAGGTACTATCACTGAGTTGTTGGTTTTTTTTTTTCCTCTTAAGGCTAGTGCTCCACTGCTTGTGCCACAGCTCCACAGCGGCCCTTGAAGTTTATTGGAGATAAGAGTCTCACAGAGTTTGCTGCCTGGGTTGCCTTTGAATCATGATCCTTAGATCATACTCTCCTGAGTAGTTAGGATTATAGGCATGAGCCACCAGCACCCATCTTTGCTCTTGTTATTTTTGAGATAATGTCTCACTTTTTACCTGGGTGGCTTGGACTGTGTGATCCTCTTACTCATGCGTCCTGCCAAAGCTGGAATTACATATTACCATACACAGCCTTTTCTGTTGCAATGGGGTCTGGGGAACTTACTGCACACAGGCTGGCTTTGACCCATCATCATCATCTTCCTCCTCCTCCTCCTCCTCCTCCCCCTCCCCCTCCCCCTCCCCCTCCCCCTCCCCCTCCCCCTCCCCCTCCCCCTCCTCCTCCTCCTCCTCCTCCTCCTCCTCCTCCTCCTCCTCCTCCTCTCGTGGGTCTCGAATTCTAGGCCTGGATGCTGTCCCTCAGCTCTTCAGCTCAAGGCTGGTGCTTTACCACTTGATCCACAGGCCCACTTCTGTTTTTCTGGTGGTTAATTGGACATAGTCTCACAGACTTTTCCTGCCCTGGCTGGCTTGGAAACGCGATCCTCAGATCTCAGCCTCCTTAGTCGAGAGAGCCACCAGCCTGGCTCCATAATCTTCTTTAGCTCTGCTAGTCATACAGGTATGAGCCGTTGTGCGTAGCTTGTATCTTTCCCTCCTTCCCACCCTGCCTCCTTGTACCAGGGCTTGAACTCAGGGCCTCTTCTTGCTTCTTTTTGTTCATAGCCGACACTCTACCACTTGCACTATGACTCTATTTCAGCTTGTTGTTGTTGTTGGTCATGGGGCTTGAACTCTGGGCCTGGGCATGGTCCCTTAGCTCTTCAGCTCAAGGCTAGTGTTCTACCACTTGAGCCACAGTACCAGTTGAGCCACAGCACCACTTCTGGTTTTCTGGTGGTTAATTGAAGAGTCTCACGGACTTTCTTGCCTTGGCTGGCTTTGAACCGAGATCCTGAGATCTCAGCCTCCCGAGTAGCTAGGATTATAGGCGTGAGCCACCAGTGCCTGGCCAGCTTTTTTGCTAGTTAGTTGGGGAGAGAAGTCTTTTGGATTTGTCTGTCTGGGCTAGCTCCAAATCTCTATCCTTAGACCTCAGCCTCCTGAGTAGCTAGGATTATAGGTGTGATGAGTCGCTTGCGTCTGGCTTGTCTTTTTTTTAAAGTTTTTTTTTTTTTTTTGGTTGGTTGTGAGGCTTGATCTCAGGATCTGGGCACAGTCTCTGAATCAAGGCTAGCTCAAGGCTAGCGTTCTACCACTTGAGCCACAGCGTCACTTCCAGTTTTTGAGATAAGAGTCTCATTGGGATTTTTCTGCCTGGACTGGCTTCAAACTGTGATCTTCAGATCTCAGCCTCCTGAGTAGCTAGTATTACAGGCATGGTGCCTGGCAATTGTCATAGTTTCTGACAATCATTTATTCTTTTTTTTTTTTTTTTTGGTCGGTCATGGGGCTTGAACTCTGGGCCTGGGCGCTGTCCCTTAGCTCTTCAGCTCAAGGCAAGCGCTCTACCACTTGAGCTACAGTGCCACTTCCGGTTTTCTGGTGGTTTATTGGCGATAGGAGTCTCACAGTCTTTCCTGCCCGGGCTGGCTTTGAACCGTGATCCTCAGATCTCAGCCTCCTGAGTAGCTAGGATTACAGGCGTGAGCCACCAGCGCCTGGCTTCATTTATTCTTTTTAACAATTATTTATACTAGAGTATTTCCTTCGTTCTTGTAATGGTGTGTTCTTAGAGCTGCTTTGAATCGGCCCCTGATATAACCACTGGCAGGTGTTGTGTGGTGCCCTTGGCAGGTGCCAGGTATACCTGCAGGCATGGAGATGTTACAGCTTTGGCTTTAGTATCCCTGTGGCTCCGTTGTACCCTGCTGTTGGACCATCCTTACTGTTGCTCTTGCTCTAGGTACTCCTTCCCTACTTTGTCCTCTGCATCATGTCTGCTCCATAGAGAACTCCCATGGCTTCTTGGAAGCAGATTGTCCCCAAGGGTCATGCTCTGTGTTCCTGCCTCTGGGTCTGCTTCTACCCTGCCACGTGGTCAGCACCCCGTTATGGGGACGCACACTCACATTGAAGGTCTGCAGAGTTTGGCATTCCTGCTTGCTCCCACACGTCTGTGTGTCACTCTGGGCTGAGGAGATGCAGCTAGCTTGTCTTGGTGGGGTGCTGGCTCTGATAGTAGTGCTACTCATTGGAGCCTGTACCTCTGGGTGGCCTGTTGTTCCACCAGTGGTCTCTGCCACAGTCTTGTCAGTCAATCAAGAACACTACTCACTTGGGCAGTGTGGGGCCTGGTGTGGGGCAGAGTAGCTTGCATGCCTGGGGCGTGAGTCAGGGAGTCTCGGAAGCAGTGTGATCTGACTGCGGGTCAGTGGCTGGCATTTTGGAGGCCATTAATTGGGATGGGAAGCCATGCAGGAGCAGGGTGTGTGCTTCTGGATCTTAGATGCACAGACCTGAGTTAGTCATGGTCCTTGTCACGGCGTGGCCTCCTTTCATTAATGTGATGATTTTCATTCACAGTTTAATAAGCATCCGCACACATCCTGTCAGTTTGACCACACATGGCAGACACTGTCCCAGCCTTTGGCAGCTGTCATGCCCCTTGGGAATGCTCCATGGGCTCCTCCTCTTCACTCCTAGGCACACATGCCTCATGGGCCTCTTACTACTGCTCTGCCTATTTCTGGCTCTTTCCTGTGATGGTGTAAGTACCTGGCCTTTTTTCCCATGGCCATATGACATTTCTCTTGTGAAGGCACTGTGGTTTCTTCTGTCATGGCCATTTGGGTCATTTTTTATCACAAGAAGCACACTACTCTTTCAGGGGTCTTATGTGTACACGGAAGTGTGATGGGCATGAGGGGGTGGCTGTTAGCCTTGGGGATTGCTGAATTCCTGGCCACAGGCAGCTTGTCCACAGGTGTCCAGTTGTTGCTCTTCAGAGGTACAGGGGGACCATCTGAGAACAGGTTGTTTACTTTAATTATCTATAAATCTCGAGAATTTGGGTTGTTAGAGATAGAGTTGGACAGTCACCTGGTATGGGGAAGGGACAGCAAAAGTGACCTGAAATCTAGTTTTGTGCCATTCTGCATCTGGAGGTGGGTAGAGAGGACAAAAGAGCAAGGGAGCCCACAGTGGACACTTGAGGATCCTGGTACCTGGACTGTGTGAAGAAGGTTGATGGTTTGATGCATGACTGCCTTTTGGCAGTGGACTGGGCCAGCCCTGCGGAAGATGAGGATGCTCTGGGGGGTTTCAGAGAAAGTCTTTCGTGTGAGAATGCAGGCCACTGATAGGGGAACTGGTAAAAGACGGTTTTTTTTTGTTTTTGTTTTTGTTTTTCAGTATGTGTGCATGTGTGTGAGCTTGTTGTTACTCAAGCTTGAAGTCAGCACCTGGATGCTGTCCATTAGCTTTTTGCTCAAGGCTGGGACTCTACCACTTGAGCCACAGCTCTACTTCTATTTTTTGGTGAGTAATTGGCGATAAAAAGTCTCACTGACTTTTTTGCCTTGAATGGCTTCAAACTATAATTCTCATAAACACAAAAACAGAAAACAAAAAAACAAAAAAAAAAAAAGAAGGGTTTGTGTGTAACAGAGTCTGACTTACAGATTTTTTTTTTTAATTGGTTGTGGGACTTGAACTCTGGGCTTGGACACTGTCCCTCAGCTCTTCAGCTCTAGGCAAGCACTCTACTGCTTGAGCCACAGCACCACTGGTTTTCTAGTGGTTTATTGGAGATAAGAGTTTCACGGACTTTCCTGCCCGGGCTGGCTTTGAACCTTGATCCTCAGATCTCAGTATCCTGAGTAGCTAGGATGAGAGGTGTGAGCCACCGGCGCCTGGCTGACTTATAGATGTTTTTAAGGAGAGAGAGAGAGAGAGAGAGAGAGAGAGAGAGAGAGAGAGAGAGAGAGAGAGAGAGAGAGAGAGAGAGAGAGAGAGAGAGAGTGTGTGTGTTTCTTTTGGTAGTGCTAGTGGTTAAACTCAGGACCTTGGGTTGCTAGACAGGCACACTGTTATTTGAGCTATGCTCTCCAGCCACTTTTTGCTTTATTTTTCAGGTAGCTCTTTGTTTTTATCCTGGGAAAGCCTAGACTGGGATCATCCTACCTACCACCTAGCTAGAATCAAAAGTGTGTCACTATGTTTGTTTTGCTAATTGAGATTGAATCTTGCTGTCTTTGTTTGGCTGGTCTTGAACCACAAGCCTTCCTGTCTTGGCCTCTTGCGTAGCTGAGATTACAGGTGTGAGCTTTTATTTTTAGCTTCCAAGAACAATTTAATTTATTTTGGTCGGTTGTGGGCCTTGAACTCTGGGCCTGGGCGCTGTCCCTCAGCTCTTCAGCTCAAGGCTAGTGTTCTACCACTTGAGCCACAGCACCACTTGAGCCACAGCGCCACTTAGGTTTTCTGGTGGTTAATTGGAGATGAGAGTCTCACAGACTTCTCCTGGGCTGGCTTTGAACTGTGAATCTCAGACTCAGCCTCCTGAGTAGCTAGGATTACAAGTGTAAGGCACCAGCGCCCGATTTCAAGAACAAATTTTCAGTAGTCCTAGTAGTGTTGTCTTACAATTCCTAATAGTACGTGACAGCAAAATGAAGTATTGTCAGTATTTCACGTGCCTGTTGTATCTGTGGTGCTGGTTTTCAGTACACTTGCCAGTGTGAGGCTGGTGTGAACTTCCTCCTCTTCTGCTGAGCCTTGGCCTGGCTGCACGGTCCTCCACCACTCCAGATCTTGAATTTCCCAAGATCAGTGGCCATGCACTGAATGCTGACTTGAAGCTGGGTAAAAGGAAGAACTGATCATGTAGAAGCATCTAGGAAGGGCATCAAGGGCTAAGCAGGAGGGGGATGCCTGGCATCACTGTGGAAGGAGGATGTGGGTGAAGTAGATGGCTGGAGCCCCTGTCAGGTCAGCCTTATGGAGGCCGGAAAGCTGGTGGCTGGCCCAGGGGACTGGTGGTCTCAGTTTACGCAGGGAACAGGGGTCAGCTAGCCAGAATGGGATTTCTCCCTGAAGTATTCCTTGTGGGTATGGACAACTCTGTCCGCTCTGAGACCCCTCTGCCCAGACCCTGCTGAAGGGCTCACTAAATGGCCACAGCAAGTGGAGGGACAGAGTATCCCGGAGAAGCCAGTGTGCTGGGGAGAAGTGCTTACACACTGCTGGATGTGGTTTCCAAGGCGGCCAGGCCCAGGGCTGTGACGGGGGGGGGGGGGGGGGGGGCGGCTCCTCAGGAGGAACTCTGGACACAAAAGGCTGAGAGTATGAGGAGAGACCGAGTCTTGGGCAAATAAGGCAAAGAGCTACCCTGGACGAAGGTAGCCTAGCTTGTCGTGGATGTGGATGCCGTGTGTGCAGGTGGCAGAATGTTGCTGGTGGATAATTCTGGTTGCACCACAGACAAGCCTGTCCAAAAGTGGGTGGCCTTTGGTTCCTGAGAGTCCTGCCTTCATTATTCTGTGGCTTTGTGGTCTGGTGCCGTGTAGGGATACTGGGCAAAGGCCCTGTCCCGGGGCTAGGCAGAGAACCCCAGAGAGTCAGCAGGCACCCTCAAGGACGGCAGTTGGCCTCGAGGTGGGCTGAGGAGGGGTTCCATGTTGCCCTGCATTAGTAATGCCGGGGTAGTGTGGGGCAAGGCAGCCTGCTTCCTCGTCTCCAGAGTTTTCTCTTCTTTCCAGATGGCTGTTTGTTTGCTCCCCTGTTCTAGGTGCTTCTCAGCCCTCTGAGTTATATAGTTGGAGGGGATCCTTCCTGCTTGGGTTTTCCCCCAGGTCCTCTCTACCTGGGTCTCAGATCCCTAGGTCCCCCCTTGGGTCCGCCTTGCCTGGTCCTTTCTCTTGGTTTCCTCCTGCCTGAGTTCTTCACTGCTCAGTCTCCCCCCGCCGTCCCCCCTTCCTGGGTCCTCCCTGCCAGGTCCTCTCCCTGCCCTCCCCCCAGTATCTTCCCTGGATTCTCCTGCCTGGCTTCTCTCCGCATGGTGGCTGGGCTTTCTCCAGTCAGCGTTTTCCTCACCTGGCTTCTCAGGGTGTCTAAAGGCAGATGGATGGCCTTGCCTGTGTGTAGTAGATGCAGTGGGAGTGTGGAGCTGGAGCTGCAGCAGGTGTATTGTATTGTTTGGCTAGGTTGGCTGGGTGGGGCTTCTGGGGGCCTGTTGGCCAAGTGTGTTCTTTTCTCTAGGGTTGGATCTGTCAGCTCACAGCCTAGGTGGGGCCTCATTGTCTGCACCTCACTCCGAAGCCTGCTCTCCCTTCATACCTGAGCTGATGTTTCTTGTTTCTTTAGTCTGTCATTGTGGAATTGGACCATTTATAGCCCTTGACTTTTTGTTTTGGGGCTGTAGGAGGCTAGAGAGGTAGTGCTGCCTAGACACTGTCCCAGGGGCTGTCTTTGCCATTGAGGGTACCTCTCTGGACTCCATCCCTCCCCCCAGATACTAGCAAGTACTGATACTTTGGGAGGAGTTGCCAGAGGACTGCCTTCAAGAAGGGTGGGAGGTAGGACTGAGGTTGGGGAGCCCAAGAAGCTCAGGCTGGTGGGAGGAGGGTGTGGCAGAGAAGTGAGAGGGCAAGGGATGGAAAAGGGAAGGGGTAGGAGGCAGGAGAGAGATGGAGGACAGGTTCTTCTTGGCTCAGGACCAAACCCTCCATCTGTATCTTTGCCCTGATTGCTGCTGTGCCCTGTCCCTAAATATGCCGCGCGCGCGCGCGTGTGTGTGTGTGTGTGTGTGTGTGTGTGTGTGTGTGTGTGTGTGTGTGTGTGTGTGTGTGTGTGTGTGTGTGTGTGTGTGTGTGTGTGTGTGTGTGTGTGTGTGTGTGTGTGTGTGTGGTGTCTTACATAAGCCCTGCACTTACGATTAAGTGTGGCCTGGCCTTCCTGCCAGCTTTAGGAAGCAATTACCTTCTTGGTGAGTTGGTGACCGTGGGGTAAATGAGAAGATGGGATCCATCTTAGATCATCTTTAAGGGGGTAAGGCTCCTTCCTCACTGCCCTCAGGATCCATTTATTAGATGTGAAGCTGAGTACCTACTGGTGGCTAGATGATGGGCGGGGATTGGGTAGACACAGGAAGTGGAGGACTGGGGAAGGCATGGTCCAGGGTATTGAGGAGTGAGTTATCGTGGGTGTGAGAGGGCTGTGGCTCAGGAGGCCTTGGGTGTGGGGAGACGTGTAGACTTGGAAGCGTGCAGGATAGAGCTGCAGAAGATTGTGGAGCAGAAGTATGAGATTGCCCGACTGGTTCTGGTGCAGGGAGGGACGGGAGGGACAGGGCAGCATCGCAGGCAGGAGCTGAGGACTTGGGTGCGCAGTGCCCACACCCACGCCCTGCAGGGCTGGTGTTCTACATCCACTATGCAGGCAGGTTGGCGATCCAGGGTGTGTAGTTCTGACCCTTGGTGTAGAAGATGAGCACGAGCACTGCCATGTCTGGAGAAGGCACATGGGGGCAGGTGCCAGCTGTTGGATGGGGAGGCTAGCAGAGGAACGGTAGCACCCTGGTAACCTTGAGGGCGTAGGGTGCAGAGGGGAGGAGAGGGCCATACATAATTAGGGTGTGGCTTTCAAATGGGGATCCTACAGATTGGCGCGGCAGAGCAAGTCTCATGAGTGTGGATGAGGCCTGTCTGGGAGCCCAGCTAGGACCCGCTGACCACCAGCTAGAGTAGAGGAAAACAAAGTCAGCCTCCAGTGCTCTTGCCTGGTGTCATGCACACTGAGCCGCGCTCTTCAGGCGGTGGCTTCCCTCATGGGACCTGCTTCATGGGTCTCTGATGGACTCAGGCACACACACTGAGTTGTAGGCTGGCTGGCCCACCCACAGGGGGCAGTTCCTAGTGCCCTTGCAGGCATGTGCAGGGTGCGGTGTCTCTGGTTCTCCAGATGAGCGTGCACGCAGGGGTTTTAGTGAAACATCTGTAGAATGCTGGAGTGCTGTATGGGCTCAGGGGACCCAGAGCCCCCCTCTCACCCTCCCCTGCAGAGCTGGCAGAGGAGTGACTCCACCCCAGATCCCTCTGGCTTTGGGGCGATGTTGATCTTTGATTCCTGTCGCATATAGCTTTGCATTTACAAACCACCTTCCCCAGACACAGCTCTTGGCGGGCAGACGCTTCTGATGTTGATGGAGGGAAAGGGTGGCATGGGAGGAAGAGTGGTTGGGGGGTCTCGCCTGGAGCAGTCTTCTGAGAGTTGGTGCTTGCTCTTGGAGTGTCACCTGTGTCTGGAGGAGGAATTCCAGGTTGTTAGAGTAGGTGGTTGTTTCTGTGATTTTTGCCATTTTTTGGTGTGATTGAAATTTGATAGTGTTTATTTATGTTCTGTGACATTCTTACCGTGGAAACTAGGGCCACTTTTCTTATGGCAAAGCCTGATTTGTTCCAAGCCAACTGATGTGCCTTGGGGTTTGTGGCAGGAGCTCTGTACTGGCAGAGGAGGGCCGGGCTGCCTGCCACAGTGTCTTGGGCAAGTGTCCCTTCTGCAAAGGCCCCCCCTTGTTGTGTGGGCTCCTGAGTGCATGGGATCTGGGCTTGTTTTAGACGGAGGGAGGTGAGGCCAGTGTGGTGGGGCTTGGCTCCTGGAGCCTGCAGGCCTTCCTCTAGTGGCCTTCTAGAGAAGGGGGTGAGCAGGGAGCGTGGGGTCTAGGGCACTGTGGATTGCCAGTCTTAGTCACTGTGGCTCGCATTAGCGCTAACATCACCAGCGATGTTGAGTTGCTAAGAAGAGCATGCTGGTGGACGGGCAGCCTGGCGACTGCCATGGCGTCTGCGTGACTGTGTCTGGGGAAAGGTCTCCTAGGATGAATAGCCGGACCCACAGAGCAGAAAAATGAGTGGATTAAGAGAAAACTTGTGTAGGTGACAGACATTGTTAAGGAGATGAAAAGGCAAGCTCAGGGACGTGGAGAAAACATTTATATCCTCACAATGAGCTTGCATCTAGAACACGCAAAGGGCCTTTGTACATGTTAGGAGGACACAGGTCTTTTTATTTAAGAGTTGAAGGTTTAGAAATGGGAAGATGCAAAAGTGGGCAGTAAGCGTGTGAAGTCTCTCACATTGTTAAGGGAAGTGCCAGTTAAACCCCAGAGGGATGCCATGCAGGTTGTATTGGCCATGCATGTGGTTCTCCACCCTGCTAATGAGGACGTCTGAGTCTGAGAGTAAAGGCCAAATGTAGGGCTGGCTTACCAGAGCCAGCAGTCCTGCTCCCAGGAGAAAGGGAACTCACATTCCCGTGGGACTCTTCATTGAGAGTCCCAAGGAGTGGTGAGAGGAGAGGCAGAGCTGGGTGCCTGCCGCGTGCAGAAGGAGTGTGTTCTGACACAGTCAGCAGCGATGCCAGTGACAGCCAAGTGAGAGGCCAGGCAGGAAGGCATGTATTTACATGAGTCTGTCTGTTCCCCAGAGAGCCTAGAAAAAGCTAAACTAGGAGATAGATGTATAGTTCAAAACACTTTCTTGCTTAACATGTGTGAGGCCCTGAGTTCCAATACCTGTAACGCATGCATGCACGCAGAGCTAAATTATTGCAGTCTACACCGGGGCTGGTACAGTGTAACTTCAGGGGACTTTGTGAATAGCCAGGGACATTAGCATCTTAATTGCAATGGTGGTCACCTAGCTGATTATGCCCAGCTCATCAGATTATATGCTTAAAATGGGTGAGATTATTTTTATAAACTGTATTTCACTGAAGTTTTACTGAGGGTCATAGTATCTTAGGAGGAAAGGTGATTGATCCTAGCTGTGGGCAAGTTTGGGGTTTTTTGTTTACTGATTGCATTGAATCCCAGGAGCCTGCCATTTTTATTTTTTTATTTTTTATTTTTTATTTATTTATTTATTTTGGTCCGGTCATGGGCCTGAACTCTGGGCCTGGGCACTGTCCCTCAGCTCTTCAGCTCAAGGCTAGCACTCTACCACTTGAGCCACAGCGCCACTTCTGGCTTTTTTTTTTTTTTTTCCTGCTTATGTGGTGCTGAGGAATTGAATCCAGGGCCTCATGCATGCAAGGCAAGTGCTCTACCACTGAGCCACCTTCCCAGCCCGAGCCTGCCATTTTTAAACCTAGAGGTCAGAGGTTGGTCTAACCACCTGGCTTTTTGAAACAGCCTCACTCTGTTGGGTCTGAAGCTGGTTGCACATCTTTTCTGTCTTAATTTCCTGAGAGTCAGTGTTGAAAAGTCTGTGTAAGAGGCAAAGGAGAGTGTCAGTTGTGTTTATAAATAAGTTTTCTAGCTGGGCGCTGGTGGCTCACATGTGTAATCCTAGCTACTCAGGAGGCTGAGATCTGAGGATTTCAGTTGGAAGCCAGCTAGGGCAGAAAAGATCCTGGGACTCTTTATCTCCAGTTAATCATTCAAAAACCAGAAGTGGAGCTGAGGCTTAACATGGTAGAGTACTTGCCTTGAGCAAAAGAACTCAGGGACAGCACCCAGGCCCTGAGTTCAAGCCCTACAACCTACAAAAGAAAGAAGTTTTTGGTCTCCAATAGGAGTGTGGATCAGCAGACACACACCAGGACCTGCTGGTTCCCTGGGAGTCAGTTCCATCTTCATTTGTTCAAATGGAAGCATTTGTCTTGTGTGTTTCCTGTGGAAGATGTCCTAGGTCTGATTTCCCCTCTGGGTTTCTTGGTTCCAGTAGTGACCATTACTGTAATTCCCTCCTTCCTTCCTCCTCATCTCTCTCTTCCCACTTCCCTCCCTCCTCTTTCTTTTGTTGGTCATGGGGGCTCGAATTCAGGGCCTGGGCATTGTCTTGAGCTTTTTTCACTCAAGGCTGGCACTCCACTTTGAGCCACAGCACCACTTTCTTGGTTTTCTGGTGGTTAATTGGAGATAAGAGTCTCACAGACTTTCCTGCTGGTGCTGGCTTTGAACTGCCTTCCTCAGATCTCAGCCTCCTGAGTAGCTAGGATTACAGGCGTGAGCCAGCAGTGCCCGACTTTATTTATTTATTGATTTATTTTTACAAATAGGACTTTTTGTCACTATTAAAAGTAGGAATTTTAAATGGATTCTTGGACTTGTTGATTCATTCAAACTTTGACACTGTTCTTGTCCCTAGTAGCTTTTCTAGAATTATGACCCTTCACCATGAAGCTCCCTGAGTTTTCTCTGTTCAAACATGGACTTCTTCAGCGGTTTTACCTTTCTAACGAGGCAACATGTGTCAACAGCCTGCAGGCTTTTTCTGGTGTCTCAATGCTGTCTAGAATCTACTTAACTACTTATTTCGAGTCATTTGTCTATGCTTCTGGGGTCATGATTTCCATCATCTTCCAGATTTATGGAACCTCTTGGTATGAACATAGTAGGTTTTGTATATCTGGTGTTGACATTAAAAAAATAATAAAACCAGGGCTGGGAAGGTGGCTCAGTGGTAGAGCGCTTGTCTTGCATGCATGAGGCCCTGGGTTCCATTCCTCAGCACCACATAAGCAAAAAGAAAAAAGCCGAAGTGGCGCTGTGGCTCAAGTGGTAGAGCGCTAGCCTTGAGCTGAAGAGCTGAGGGACAGCGCTCAGGCCCAGAGTTCAGGCCCACGACTGGATCCAAAAAAAAATAAAAATAAAAATAAAACCAGTACAGAACAGAAGCAGCACATAACCGTCTGTATAGATGTCTTGACATCAGAGCTTCAATCATGGTCTGACACTTTTTGACCATGGAACACATTTTTTTAGGAGTAAGATCTGTGCTATGGAAGTCAGGCAATTTTTGCCCTGAACATTCTCAGTAATAAACTTGAATTTTCTAAATGCAAATTCATTCTGCATATCAGCAATGCTCACTTCAAACATGCCCCTGAGGCCATCAGATGTAGTTTTGGTTCCTTTCCTTGACTCCTGTGACTAGTGCTTTCCCACTATTTCTTATATTGGACATGGCTAGTGTTTTCACAGCATACTAGTCTGTCTTAGAAGATACATCAACCGCTTTATCCTTAGCCTCTTTTTGCTTGCTTTTGAAGGCACTTGTTTTTGCCTATCACTGTGGTGCTGTTGAGAGTGAAAAAGGGCATTTATTTAATTAACATTGTGTTTGACATGGAAGATCTCAGAAGTAAAGACAAAATGACCTGTGAAAACTTTTTTTTTTTTTTCTTTTGCCTGTTTTGGGGCTTGAACACAGGGCCTGGGCACTGTCCCTGAGCTTCTTTTGCTCAAGGCTAGCACTCTATCACTTGAGCCACAGCACCACTTCTGGCTTTTTGTCCTTAGGTGGTGCTGAGGAATTGAACCCAGAGCGTCATGCATTCAAGGCCAAGCACTCTACTACTGAGCCACCTTCCTAGCCCTGAATCCAGGGCTTTATGTTAGGCAATTCTACCCCTAAGCCACATTCTCAGCCCTGGGAAAGCTGAGTTTTTTTTTTTTTTTTTTTTTTTTTGGGTCTGGTCATGGGGCCTGAACTCTGGGCCTGGGTGTTGTCCCTCAGCTCTTCAGCTCAAGGCTAGCGCTCTACCACTTGAGCCACAGCGCCACTTCCAGCTTTTTTCTTTTTGACTATGTGGTGCTAAGGAATGGAACCCAGGGCCTCAGGTATGCAAGGCAAGCGCTCTACCACTGAGCCACCTTCCCAGCCCCGGAAAGCTGAGTCTTTAAGGAGCACTTTTAATTAGTGTTCTGTAGTTCCTTCTCCCTAGTGATATTTTATCATTATTATTTTTGTTCTTAAGCAATCCCCTCAGGTTGTTTTTTTGTACGTGTGTATGTGTAAAAACAAGCAAATATATACAATCATGCACATAAATTTGATTGATTGATTATTGATTGATTTAGTGTGCTGGTCCTGGGGCTTGAACTCAGAGTCTGGGTACTATCCCTGATTTTTGTGTGCACGAGTGTTCTACTAATTAGTGTTCTACTAATTGAGCCATAGCTCCACTTCTGGCTCTTGGTGGTTAATTGGAAATAAGAGTTTCATGGACTTTCCTGCCCAGGCTGGCTTTGAACTTCATTCCTTAAATCTTAGCCTCCTAAAAGCCAAGCGCTGGTGGCTCACGCTTGTAATCCTAGCTACTTAGGAGGCTGAGATCTGAGGATCGTGATTCAAAGCCAGCCCGGGCAGGAAAAGTCTGTGAGACTCTTCAGTAAATCACCAGAAAACTGGAAGTGGCGCTGTGGCTCAAGTGGTGGAACGCTAGCCTTGAGCTGAAGAGCTGAGGCCCAGAGTTCAAGCTCCACAACCAACCGTTCCCCCCCCCCCCCCCAAAAAAAAGGTCTTAGCCTCCTGAGTAGCTAGGATTATAGGTGTGAGCTACCAGTGCATGGCTTGTTTTATTATTATTATTTTTCTTGTTGGTCATGGGGCCCGAACTCTGGGACTGGGCACTGTCCCTCTAGCACTCTACCACTTGAGCCACAGCGCCACTTCTGGCTTTTCCTGCTTATGTGGTGCTAAGGAATGGAACCCAGGGCCTCATGCATGCAAGGCAAGCAGTCTACCACTGAGCCACCTTCCCATCCCTGGCTTGTTTTATTTTTGAGAGAAGATCTCAGTGTGTGGGACAGGCTGGCCTTGAACCTGTGAACCTGTGATTCTCCTACCTTACCACCTAGATCCTGGGTCATGTGCTCTTTATGATTTCTTTTCTAACACCAAAGCTATTATACATATTAATTTGCACCTTGGTTTTTCTTTTTTCTGAACTCGGAGATCACCATCCAGTGGAATTTTCATTGAAATACTTTAAATTTAATACGTAGTATACTTTGAAAAGAAATTACTTTGAATAGTCTTATCTTTCTGTAGAATCTCAACTCTACAACTTAAAATTATATTTTGGAAGGACAGAGTTAAAAATATACTTTTCTTTACCAAGGTAGAAGGCATGTAATAAGTTAGTTTTGCCTGGGCCATCTGGGTGGAGATGAGTCAGTTTTCCAAGAGAGGTTGGTGGCTTCATGCTTTTACTTAGCCTTTTTTTTGTTGGTCGTGGGGGGGTATGAACTCTGGGCTTGGGGCACTGTCCCTGCGCTCTTCAGCTCAAGGCAAGCGATTGTAGATAAGAGTTTCTTGGGCCTGTGTGGACTAGCTTCAAACCGCAGTCCTCAGATCTCAGTCTCCCCAGTAGCTAGGATTATAGACATAATTCCAACATCCCACTTGTTGGAGTGGTTGTCGTTTTTAGTCTGTTTTGTGGTAAGCCATGGTACACTCCTCTCTTGTGACACCTTGTAAGTTCAGGTTGGTGGTAGCTTGCTGTTTTCTTTCTTAGGGTGTTTTTGGCTTTGGTGAGAATTGCAGAAGCTTGCCAGTTTTCACCTCCTTATAGCACCTTGTATCACCAGGCTTCTCTCCTTCTTCAAGTCCTACAGTGAGGGAGAAACTCATTCTGTGTGCCCACTGCTGCTTGTGGTGGCTTTCTGGTGATTGGATCTTATCTGTCTGCCAGTTTTCTTTGTATTGTTTCTTCCTTACCAGTTTGTAGTTCCTCCTGCCTGTGACTACCCTTCAGAGTCATGTGTGGTTTTACTCTAAAGTTTTAGTGGTGTGCACGTGCTGGTACTAGACCTTGAATCAGGCGATGTCCCTTAGCTTTTTCACTCAAGGCTGGAATTCTACAACTTGAACCCCAACTCCAACTCTTTTGGCTTTTTGGTAGTTATTTGGAGGTAAGAGTCTCATGGACTTTCTTGTGCAGGCTGGCTTGATCCTGAGCTCAGCCTCCTGAGTAGCTGGGATTATAAGATAGGTTTGAGCCACCAACACCTGGCTAAAAGTTTTTTTCTTCTACTTTAAGCCTTTAGTCTTCCTGGTACCGGACCTGAGGATGCTGTGGACAGGGGTCCTATGTTCACTTTTCTCCACTTGTGAACAGGGTCCTGGCATTGTCCTATTCTTATTTGCCTCCCTGGCTGGCTTCATGGTAATGGTGTTTGAGGTGTGTGGCTCTGAAGGACCTTCATCAGTGCTGTGTTCTTAGTTGATGTACTCTTCCCCTTGTATGTTGACTGGGTCTGTGTTGGTGCTGCTGTTGGCATTTTGTTCTTGTTCATGAACTTTGGAGCTAACCCTTTCAAATATGGGAAGTTCTTTGTAGGATATTGTGGTTGGTATGCTGTTGATCTGTTTTTGGGAGAATTGACATTGACTGTATAGAGTAGTAGCTCTGTATCCTTGAATATAGTTTATTACTCAATTTAGTTAGGCCTTGTGCAACATTTTTCAGTTAGTTTTTTTTTTTTTTTGTTGTTTATTTCACCTGTCCTGGGGCTTGAGCTCTGGGCCTGGGCCTGTCCTTGAGCTTCTTTTGCTCAAAGCTAGCACTCTATTCCTTGGGCTAAAGCGCCACTTCCAGCTTTTTCTGAGTATGTGGTACTGAGGAATCGAACCCAGAGCTTCATGTATATGAGGCAAGCACTCTACCACTAAGCCACATTCCCAGCCCTCAGTTAAGTTTTATATATTTTTTCCAAGTGGGTCTTGTGCATATTTTGTTAGATTTGTTCTGGGGGTATTCTTGAGTTTATTGTTGTTACTGCTTCCCACAACCCAGACCCTCACATGTGCCAGGCACACTAGTCTACACTGCTTCCCACAACTCAGACCCTCACATGTGCTAGGCACACTAGCCCACACTGCTTCCCACAACCCCTGGTGGGTTTTTTTTCTGGTGGGTCTGGGTCTTGAATTCAGGACTTGAGCACTGAACCTGATCTTTTTTGTTCAAGGCCATCACTCTACCACTTTAGCTACAGTCCCATTTCTGGCTTTCTGGGTAGTTAATTGGAGATAAGAGTTCACAGACTTTCCTTCCTGGGCTGGCTTTGAACTGTGATCTTCAGATCTCAGCCTCCTGAGTAGTTAGGATTATAGGTGTGGGCTAACTATTAGTGGTTTTTTTTTTTTTTTGACAAAAATGCATTTCTAATTTTTTCATGATGGTGTTTTAATTACAGTTGAATTTTGGGTATTAATTTCATGTCTAGCCTTCTTACTAAACTGAAGAATTACATGTAGACAATCCTTTTATATTCAGTTGGTAATGATTGGGCTTCATTCACATTTTTGCTTCCATTCTCCATTCCTCTGGTGTATTAGGCTACATCTCTTCTCTCTGTGTTGGTAGAAGTGGGGGTGACCAGTAGCCTTGACCTGTTCTAGATTTCAAAGGAAATGCTTGTAATGACTTATTTTTAGATGAGTTACTACAGATGTTGTCGTTGGAGTAGTGAGGTTTCTTTTGTACCTTCTCTTCCTGCCTCCCATTCTCCCACCACCTCTCTCCCTTCTGCCCGCCCCTGTTTGCCTGGTGCTGGGCTTGCACTCCGGTGTCACTTGGCTTACTTCACTCAGGGCTGGCACTCTACCACTGGAGCCGCAATTCCACTTCTGATTTTTTTTGCTGGTTAATTGAAGCTAAGTGTTTCATGGACTTTTCTGCCTGTACTAGCTTAGAACAATAATCCTCAGATCTCAGCTTCCTGAGTAGCTAGGATGATGGGAGTGGTCCACCAGCAAAACGGCTTTTAAAAAAATTAATCACTGTTATTATTATTATTAAGTAGTTGCACAAAAGGGCTATAGTCCAATAAGTCAGGTCATGATTGTAATGCTTCTTGGTCGGTGTCACCCTTCCTTGGCTCTCTTCTGTTTCCCCTCCCACCCCACCCTCAAGTTACAGAGTAGCACGTAGTACAACATAGAACATAATAACTGCATGTGCTCACCCCTCCTCCACTCCTGTGCCCCCCCCTTTTTTTTGGGTCCGGTCATGGGGCCTGAACTCTGGGCCTGGGCGCTGTCCCTCAGCCCTTCAGCTCAAGGCTGGCGCTCTACCACTTGAGCCACAGCGCCACTTCCGGCTTTTTTCTTTTTGCTTATGTGGTGCTGAGGAATCGAACCCAGGGCCTCAGGCATGCAAGGCAAGCGCTCTACCACTGAGCCACCTTCCCAGCCCTCCTGCGCCCCCTTTTGCACAGCCATCTCGCTCCCCTTCTCTTTCTCTCTCAGATAGGATTTCACTGTGTAGCTTAGGCTGGCTTGGAATTTGCTATGTAGCCCACACTAGCATTGAAATCAAGATTCTCCTTGCCCAGCTTTCCACATGCTGTGATTACCCATTCCTTATTTTCTAGACTTTTTTTGAAGGGTGGGCAGGTGGATGTTATTTGTGAAGAGCTTCATTGTACCTTCATGTCACTTACCAGGGCCCCTCACCAGTGCTGTACCTGACCTTACCTGCTGCATGTCTGTCTGCATGCCCCCTGGAGGGCTCCAGGGCCATCACTTGAGCTGAGGCTTTGGGGGGGTTGATGGTGGTGGTGGTGGAGCGTCTCTCAAGGCCTCTTTGTCTCAAGCTGCCTTTTCAGTGTGCCCTTGGCCTTTCCTTTGTCTGCCTCTCATCCTAACAGCCAAGACTCACTCTTCCTGCTTGTGGGTCCTCAGACAAAGCCAGTAACAGAGCCCTGGCAGCAGAGCTGCTCTTTTTTCCTAGCGTTGCCCGAGACATGTGATCCATGGCGTTTATTGGCAGCAGCATTGGTTGGGTACAAAGGTAGCACTAGGAGGGCATGCCACACCCATGCGTGTTTCTGATATTTGGTGCTGGAGTCTGGCCAGTGCCTACAAACAGCAGGTGCCCATGAGTGTGTGGCACTGAATGAACTTGTGTTGAATGCTGTTTCTGCCCTGGCCGTGTCCTCACTAGTGAAGTTGCCAGGTAGCTGAGATTTTTCTTCACGTCCTTTAAGATATATTTCACCCAGCAGCTGACCCTGTTTCCTTGACAGTGTGCCTTGGCATAGCACTCACTGTCCGAAACATTTTCATGACGCGGTGCAGTGCTCCATGCCGGTAATCCCAGCTGTTTTAGGAGGAAGAAATTGGGAAGATCATGGTTCAAGCCCATTGTGGACAAAAGTTAGTGTGACCCTATCTTAACCAGAAAGCTGGGCCCTGGTGGCATGTGTTTGTGATCCCATCTAAGTGGGAAGCGGTAGTTAGCAGGATCACCCTCCAGACTGGCCTAGGCAAAAACATGAGACCTTACCTGAAACCTAAGGAAAGCAAAAAAGGGTTGGCTGACACCATTTGTTTCTCCCCTGTTCCCCCTCCATTGCCAGTGGTTGATGGATAATAGAAATAATTTAGGGTTCTCTAGCCTGGTAGATAAAGATTGTCATCTCATTTTCTTTGCTTGCTAGTGAGTTTGAGCACTATTGCTGTTTGGCCCTTTGAATTTCTTTTGTGAATCACCTGGAACATTTTTGGCCAGGTCTTTTTTGTTTGTTTGTTTGTGTTTGTCAGTATTGGGGTTGGAAGTCAGAGATACCTGATTGTTAGACAGGTACTCCTTCCATTTGCTTTTAGTTATTTTTCTAGTGGGGTCTTCATTTTATGCCTTTATTGGCCTGGACTGTGATCCTCCTATTTATATTTCTTGTGTAGCTGAAATAACAGGTATGCAGCACCACACTTAACTTTTTATTGGTTGAGTTGGAGTCTGACTGACTTTTTTCCAGGGCTGGTCTCAAAATGAGATCTTCCTCCAGTCTTCTAATCTTTGCTTCTAGAGTAGCTAGAATTGTAGCTAGCTGCTATGCCTGACCTTGGCCAGCTTAAAAGAAGAAAATTAAGACTGTTATGATTATTGGCAACTTGATAAAGTTTTTTTTTTTTTTTTTTGGTCCCGTCTTGGGGCTTGAACTCTGGGCCTGGGCGCTGTCCCTCAGCTCTTCAGCTCAAGGCTAGTGCTCTACCACTTGAACCATAGCGCCACTTCTGGCTTTTTTCTTTTTGCTTATGTGGTGCTGAGGAATTGAACCCAGAGCCTCAGGCATGCAAGGCAAGTGCTCTACCACTGAGCCACCTTCCCAGCCCCTAAAGTTTTTTTTTTTTTTTTTTTTTTTTTTAAGCAAAATTCTGTTTTTCAAAAATTACTCTAGCTGGGCTGTGGTGGTTCATAAAATGTAAACTTACTCAGAGGGCTGAAATTTGAGGATCACTATTTGAAGCTAGCCAGGACAGGAAAGTGTGAGACTCTTGTCTCCAATAGACTACTCAGAAAAAGCTAGAAGTAGTGATGTGGCTCAAGTGGTGGTAGAGTGCTGACCTTGAGCAAAAGAAACTCAGGGACAGTATCCAGGCCCTTACTTCCAGCCCCAGGACTGTCCCCCCTCCTCCCCTCCCCAAAATGTTACTCTTGAGTTATTTGCTGATGGCTTACCTGTAATCCTAGCTACTCAGGAGGCTGAGACTTGAGGAGTTGTGGTTCAGAGCCAGCCTGGGCAGGAAAGTTCAGAAGACTTAACTCTAATTAATCACCAAAAAGCTGGAAGTAGAGCTGTGGCTTCAGTGCTAGAGCAGTAACTTTGAGAAAAAAAGCTCAGGAACAGAGCCCAGGCCCTGAGTCCAAACCCCAGGCCTAGCACCAAAAATTAAACAAAAAATAATATTTATGTTGGTCATGGGGCTTGCCTGGGCACCTGTCCCTGTGCTTTTCTGCTCGAGGCAAGCACTCTACCACTTTGAGCCATAGCTCCACTTCTAGTTTTCTGGTGGTTAATTAGAGGTAAGCGTCTCCTGGGCTTTTCTGCCTAGGCTGGCTTTGAATTGTGAGCCTCAGATCTCAGCCTCCTGAGTAGCTAGGATTACAGGTGTAAGCTACCAGCATCTAGCTTGACAGGGCTAATTATTTTCTGAAAAAGACTCCAATTGCCCAGAAAACAAGAATCAAAATTGACACACTGCGACTATATCAAATTAAAAGATTTATGCACCAGCAAAATAAACAATTACCAAACCAAGAGACAACTAATGGAATTCTTTGCCATCTATTCAGTTGATAAAGTATTAATATTTAGAATACAAAAAGATAAAAAATTAAATAGTAAAAGAACAAATAATCAGTTAACAATGGGGAACCTAACTGAACAGGCAGTTCTCAGAAGTAGCATGGTTAAATGTTGTTGTTGTTGTTGTTGTTGTTTTTTTGGTCCAATTGTGGGGCCTGAACTCTGGGCCTGGGCGCTGTCCCTCAGCCCTTCAGCTCAAGGCTGGCACTCTACCACTTGAGCCACAGTGCCACTTCCGGCTTTTTTTTCCTGCTTATATGTTGCTGAGGAATCGAACCCAGGGCCTCATGCATGCAAGGCAAGCACTCTACCACCGAGCCACCTTCCCAGCCCAGCATGGATAATTGTTTTTTTTTTTTTTTTTTGGGTCCGGTCGTGGGGCCTGAACTCTGGGCCTGGGCGCTGTCCCTCAGCTCTTTCAGCTCAAGGCTAGCGCTCTACCACTTGAGCCACAGTGCCACTTCCGGCTTTTTTCTTTTTTGCTTATGTGGTGCTGAGGAATCGAACCCAGGGCCTCATACGTGCAAGGCAAGCGCTCTACCACTGAGCCACCTTCCCAGCCCTGGATAATTGTTAAAAGAAGAAAGGTTCTGTGTCCTTAGCCATAAAAGAACTGCAAGTCAAAATCATTCTAAGATTTCTGTCTCCTGCAGGTAGTTCCCAGTTTCCCCAGCACCATTTATTGAAAAGGCTCTCTTGTTCTCCAGTTTATGTTTTTGATTCCTTTGTTGAAAATTAGATGGCTGTAGCTATGTGGCTTTATTCTGGGGTCTTCTGTACATTATGTCTGTTTTTGTGCTGTTTCCATGCTGTTTTTGTTATTGTGGCTCTGTAGTATAATTTGAAGTCTGGTATTAGGATACCTCCAGTGGTGATCTTTTTATTTAGGATTGCTTTTGCTGTTCAGAATCTTGTATGTTCCCTTTCACATTTTTAGATTATTTTTGTATTTCTGTGAAGAATGATATTGGGATACTGTATTGAATCTGTAGATTATTTTTGGCAGTGTATCTATCCATCTTCACAGTATTCTGCTAGTCTGTAAACATGGGATATATTTCCAAATACAGGTGTCTTCAGTTTCTTTTATCAAGATTTATAGTTTTCATTGTAGAAATCTTTCACTTCCTCAGATAAGTTAATATGCAGTTTTCTTTTAATACTGTTTTTGAGGATATCACGAATAGGATTATTTTTCTGACTTCTTTCTCAGCCTGTTATTATTACTGCTACTACTACTACTGCTACTACTACTACTATTACTACTACTGCTGCTGCTGCTGCTGCTGCTACTACTACTACTGCTACTACTACTATTACTTTTGGTGATTGTGGGGCTTGAAGTCAGGGCCTAGGCTCCATCCCTGAGCTCTCACTCAAGGCTAGTGCTCTACCCCTTTGAGCCACAGCTTCACTTCCCATTTTCTGGTGGTTAATTGGAGATGAATTCACAGACTTTCCTACCCAGGTTGGCTTTGAATTGCAATTCTCAGATCTCAGCCTTCAGAATAGCTAGGATTACAGGTGTGAGCCATCAGTGCCTGGCTGAGTGTTCATTATTGATATGTAAAAATCTAATTTTTGAAAATCGATTTTATATCCAAGAGCAGGAGATTTGAGGATGCAGTACACATGTACTCTAGAAATGAGAAGTGTGATAGTTAATGTATCCAGTATAGATGATAGGAAGGAGAGCTGGTGAGCTGGAACCAGAGCTGGGCAAATACCCTGAGGGAGAGTAGGTGTACAGGGACAGGTGGGCCTCATCCCACGGCAAGCTTTGTAGAGAGGTCCGTCCAGGTCCGTCCAAGGGGTGAGGCCCTGGCCTAAGGTGCCCAGGTGTGAGCGGGTCCCTAATCTCTTTTGGAACTGTAACTACGCTTTGTGCTGCTTCTGAGACGAGCTTGGTGTCTAGCTGTCAGTGCGAGCCCATCTACTGTTTTGCCCAGCCCTTCTAGCTTTCCACAGGGTTGGGCACTCCTATTCGTAACTTAAGAGGGAAAAAGGTTGTTCACTGCCCACTAGAGGAAAGGAATGCCAGGTGTGGTTGAGTCAGTTCTAACAGTACTGTGTTAGCACCAGCCAGAGCAGGTCAGGTGGGGGCCAGGCTAGCGTGAAACAGGAAGGTTGGTGCTTCGGCAGCAGGGTGGCCTGAGCCAGCGTCTCTCTGCTGGTGTCTGCCAAAGGGTCTCTGAGAAGCTGTGAGCAACCCAGCATGGCTCCCTCTCCTATGTCCACAGCTTTGCGTCAGACACAGGACTTGGGAGGTGTTCCTCAGCACGGCTCTAATCCCAAAGGATTTGCCTTTGTGCCCTTGTCTTGACAGACTCAGCGCAGTCTGAGTGACAGTTTTGTTGACAGAGGACATGCACCTAGGACCTCTGCATAGGCAAAGAGACAGTCTAGTCTCGGTTTCATGACGCTGGGCATTGCCATCACAGCCCGAGCATTGTCCCTTCCTGGGCTGGTTGCCTTGGCAGTGCACAGGGGTGTGTGCCCTGAAGAGCCGTGGACAGGGATGACCAGAGAGCCATTGTGGAACAGTCAGGGAGGAGCCCTTGGGCCCTGGTCCGGAGCGAGCTTCCATGGGTACTTAGTGACATGTGGTGCTTGCTGAGCGCCTATCCCAAGAGGTGACTCCCACCCTGGACACACTTTCTCGGGTGGTTGTTCAGCTTCACATACTTGATGTTATTCTGTCTTGAGTGTGATTAGTGTTGGTGATTGAAGGCATCAGAAAAGTCATAAGGAGCAGGACAGGTTTTCTGGAGCTCCAGTTTTTCAGGGAGGATAGGATCTGTTCTTTCCCTCTCTCTCCCTCTCTCCACTGTCCTTGAGCTTTTTGCTCAAGACTAGTGTTGTACTACTTGAGCCCCAGCTCCACTTCCACTTTTTGGTGGTTAATGAACTTTATTTCTGCCTGGGCTGGCTTCTAACTGCAACCCTTAGATCTCAGCCTCCTGAGTAGCCAGGGTTACAGGCATGAGCCATCAGTGCTTGGATGACAGCGCTTGAAGGATGTTTGATGACTTGGAAAATGTTCGTAAGAAGTGCAAGGAGACAGTGCAGTACTGTGTCAGGAGAGCCACCTATTTTGTGTTCTGTTTTGTTTGGGACCTGTGTACCTGGCATGTCTACAGGATAGCCAGGGTTTCCCAGGAGGTTTCATCCTCCTTACGCCTTCTCTGTGCATGGTCAGTTTTCCATGAAGAAACACTGAGTTCTTTATGAGAAAGATCCTGCGATGATTAGAAAGGAAGCCCCTATCTAGATGCAGGATTCACTGTGCACGCTGACTGAGCGTGGCTGCCGACCTCACTGTTGTCCGCCCTCCCAGTCCTGTCGGCTTCAGATTCCTGGAGTAGTTCTTACAATGAGCTCTTCTAGTGGGAGCTGAGGGCAAGGATTCAGAGTGACTCTTTTTGGGTGACAGAACCCCCTTTTCTATTGATATGGAGTCCTTGTGTGTATATTGCAGTGGGAGGGACAGGGTTAAGGATCTCATTCATACACACCTGGTGGCTCTCCTCTGGCACCTCTGGATGGATCCCCTGTAGGATTAATGGTATCAAACCATGGAGCTTACCTGGCTAGTGGTTCTGCTTGGCCTCTCCTTCCCCAGCAGCTCCTAGATGTGGATGTGTTGGGAGGAGGTGCTGGCCAGTAAGCTGCTATCAGATCAGCAGCTTACTTTTCATGAACTCTTTTATTTTTTGGCTGGTCCTGGGACTTGAACTCTGGGCCTGGGCACTGTCCCCGAGCTTTTGCTCAAGGTGAGTGCTTGAGCCTCAGTGCCACTTCTGGCTTTTTTGAGGAGTTTATTGGAGATAAGAGTCTCAGGGAGTTTCCTGCTTGGGCTGGCTTTGAACTACCATCCTTAGATCTGTCTCTTGAGTAGCTAGGATTACAGGCATGAGCCACTGGTGCCCAGCTAATATATTTAAATCTTTTTTTTCTTCTGTTTTTTCATGAACCTTTATCTTCAGCTGGTCTGTATTTCAGGCTGCTTTGCTGTGAGGGTGCTGCCGTTACTCATCTGCCCGTGATCCCATGGCTCTTACATTCAGTGGCTCTTGTCTCCTCGGCTGCAGTGGGAAGTGATTGTATGCAGTAACCAATGAGTGATGGTACACTGTAGCCATGGAAACCCAAAGGCAGCACCTATAGGCACCCTTTGTTTGAGGCAAACTTGGGTTTATTTACAGGGGGATGTGGCCAATTTCCTATGAATATCAGCTGTATCCATTCAGCCAGTGGAGTTTGTTTGTTTGTTTGTTTGCTTATTTGTTTGGTTGATTGTGGGGCTTGAACTCGGGGACTGAGTTTTTCTGCTCAAGGCTAGCACTCTACCTCTTTGAGCCACATCTCCACTTCTGGTTTTCTGGTGGTAAATTGGCAATAAGAGTCTCATAGACTTTTCTACCCAAGCTGGCTTCAAACTGTGATCCTTAGCTCTCAGCCTCCTGAGTAGCTAGGATTACAGGTGTGAGGCACTGGAGCCCAGGTTTTTATTTTTTAAATCTTTACTTTTGGAAGTACTGAGGTCAGGCCTTGTGTTTACATGTGCCAGGCCGGCACTGTGCTGTGTCAGACACTCCCAGCCCAGGGGTTCATGCACACATACGTGTGTCTGTTGCCTCTTTATTCAGTTTTATCTGCCATTCTCTTGATTTTCTCTTTCCCAGCTGAAGTCCTTTCCCCCTTTTCTTGGTGGTACTGAGGTTTGAATTTAGGATGTTGTGCTTGTTGGCACAGCATCTACTACTAGAGCCTTTCCACCAGTCTCTTTACAAAATTGGTTGTTTTCCAGATGGGGTCTCGCGCTATGCTTGGGTCATCCTGCTTGTGCTTCCCTGTGTCTGGGCTGACGGTGGGCACCATATACCTCTCCCAGCCATTGCTTATGATGGAGTCTTGTGAATTTTTTTTTTTTTTAAATCCCAGGCCTGCCTTGAACTATCATCTGCAGATCTCTGCCTTCCAAATAGTTAGGATTCCAGGCTTGACAGTTGCCCTCTGAACCCACTTGAAGATTTTTTTTTTCCTTGCCAATCTTGGGCCTTGAACTCTCTGGGTCTGTCCTGTCCCAAAGTGAGCACTTTACCACTTGAGCTGCAGCACCATTCCCATTTTTTCAGTGGTTAATTGGAGACAAGAGTCTCATAGACTTTCCTGCCTGGGCTGGCTTCAGTCCACGAGCCTCAGATCTCAGCCTCCTGAGTAGCTGGGATGACAGGCATGAGCCACTGGCACCTGGCAGTTGAAGTTGAAGAGGTTGAGGTACTTTCTTAAAGTCACCTGGCTACTTTTTTTTTTTTTTTTTTTTTTTTGTGGCTGATCCTGGGGCTTGAATTCAGGGACTAGCTCCTGTCTCTGAGCTGCTTTTGCTCAAGACTAGTGCTCTACCACTTGAGCCACAGCACCATTTTCAGCTTTTTTTTTTTTTTTTTTAAATTTATTAGAGATAAGAGTCTCTTGGATTTTCCTGCCTGGGCTAGTGTGGAACCTTGATCATCAGATCTCAGTGAGGCATGAGCCACCAGCACCTGGCTATTTCATGTATATTTAAAACTATTCTTTTAAGTTTGTGTGGATGTAATTTTTTAAGGAAAAAGATTTGTAGTAATTACAGTATATTAATGAATGGCCTGATTAGATTCTGAGCTGGGGTTCAAGCGATGGGTGCAGTGTTACTATTTTTCAGTTTTTATTTTTTAATGGTATGATGGCTTTTGAGAGATCTCAGAGCCCAATAACATCAAATCCCCTTTTAGAACTCTGGTTGAAAGCTCTAACTTGTTCTTCCAGGGAAAGCCCAGGGTCTGCTTGACATGAAGACTTTGCCACTTTTCCTGGAGGGGTGGAGATGAGGTGGGGCTGTGGTGGCTTCCAGGTGGCCATCCTCCTCCTGGATCTGGCTGCTTTTCTATCCATGCTGGCTGACGGGTGTGGGCCATCCACCGAGGATGTCTGAGCTCTTACATAGCTTCAGCAGGGACCGGACCCATCATGGGTCCCTCTTTGCCTCCCTCCAGCAGTGGGTAAAACAGGGCTTCAATTCAGTGTATCAGTTTATGAGTATAGTGCATTTTGGTTGATATCACCCCTTCCATCATCCCACCCCACCTATCCTCTCAAGTTACTATTTGTCTCACTATTTCTAGTGGTATTTGTGATATAATTGGTGGTTGGACTTTGAAGCTAAAATTAATACCAAACCTTACTGGTAGAATGTGCTTTCCTAAGATTTAACGCCAGGATGGGTTTGGTGGCTCATACCTGTAATCCTAGGTACTTGAGGGGCCAGGATTGGGAGGATTGCAGTTTGAGAACAGACCAATAAATAGTGAGAGCCAGGTGCTGGTGGCCCACATGTGTAATCTCAGCTGTTCAGGAGGCTTAGATCTGAAGATCACAGTTCAAGGCCAGCCTGGGAAGAAAAGTGTGAGACTCGTGTCTCCAGTTAAACACCAGAAAATCGGAAGTGGAGCTGTGGCTTAAAGTGGTAGAGTACCAGCCTTGATTTTGTAAAAAGAGCTCAGGGACAACATTCAGGCCTTGAGTTCAAACCGCATGACCAACCGGAAAAAAAAGTGAGATCCTTATCTTAACCAGTAAGAAGCTGTATACACAGTGGTGCACCCCTGTCACTACAGCTGTGTACAAACAGGATTGTGGCCCAGGCTCTCTGAATGAAATATGAGACCCAATATGGAAAAATAAAGCCAAAAGGGCTGAGGGCAAGGCCTTGACTTCAAACCTCAGTACTGGAAAGAAAAAAAAAAAATAGTTCAAGAACGTTGAAGGAGTAAGAAGTTTTCCCAGTCTCAGTTGCTGCCACATCCTGCCTCTGTGTTGTGGGCATCCTGGTCTCCTGTAGGACCCCACTGCCTGTACCTCATCAAAGGGGGTTCCGTGAGCAGCAGCTGCCTATGTGGTCTTCTGTTTGTTCCGGACATCCAGGCCCTAAGCTGGGGAAGCTTGTGTGTGTGCCATAGACGGGGTTGTGTTCTGCAGGCAGAGACAGGGGCAAGGCCCCGGTACTGCAGGCATTCTTGAGTGCTTCTGACAGACAGATGGCATGGTGAGGGTGCCGGCTAGCAGCAGTAACAGATGCTGGATGCCGAGGGACACCTGCTGGTGGCTCTGTAAACTTGGTGAGCTGAGGATGGCAGTGCAGTGGGCCGGAGGCAGTGGAGTTGAATGTCTGTGGGCTGCGTGCGTGCACAGGTTTCCAGGTCCATGATGTGGGTGTCTGGTGTGGCCTGTGGCATGCCGATGGAAGCCTTTCTTTGCTGCCTGGTTTGTGTAAGAAGTCCGTGACTGTAGGACAGCTGGCTCTTTGATAACCCTTGCCGTGTTCATCCAGCGTCCCCTTTTCCCCAGCAACCTCTCCTGTGTGTTCCTCCGTGGCAGCAGGCCCCCAGGCGGGCCCTCTCTGAGTGGGAGTGTTTCCTGACACCAGGTCTTCTTTGTCTCCAGGGATGGTCCTCGTGCGGAGTGAGAATGGGCAGCTGTTAATGATCCCTCAGCAGGCCCTGGCTCAGATGCAGGCTCAGGCCCATGCCCAGGCCCAGCCACAGAGCACCATGGCTCCGCGCCCTGCCACTCCCACAAGTGCCCCTCCTGTCCAGATATCCACCGTACAGGTGAGTGCACACAGGTGCCAGTCGAGGTGCCAGTCATGAACTCCTCCTGGCTACCAGCCGGCAGGGCCTGGGACAGAGCTGGTTTCTGTCTGCCTCCTGGCCAGGACCACAACTCTTGGAGGAGTGAGTGCTTGTAGCCAGTTCAGCTTCTGGCTGAGTGGCCAGCTGCTCCTGGTGAATACTGGCCTTTGCCTCAGTTTCCTCCTCTAAAACATGCAGTTCATCCTAGTGCGTTGCTTATGGTTCTGTCAACATGTGATGTACTGAGGTCATTGAGCAGCGCAAAAGCATGCAGGTGTCAGCTCTGGTTAGGCAGCTCTAGAATGTCACAGGCTGTCCTGCTCCCCATATTGCATCCTGACCTTGAGCTCATGGGAGGGCGGACTTCCATGCTGAGGGCCATGTGGTACCCTGTCCAGCACCATGACTTCCTTGTCTACAACACATGCGGCAGGTACTGTTCTGAGGTTGTCTATACGAAGGAGGGGTCTTGAGGTCCCACCTCTGTCCCATATTTGGGTATGTGTGTGCTGGAGGCAGACCCACCCATGTGGAATAGCACCTTCAGTGTTTGGAAGGTCTGCCTCCCCGTCCTCAGCCTCCTCGGACAGCCTTCTTTCCTTTGGCTGACTTAGGTGCCCCACTGTCTTAGTCAGCACCTCCCCTCCCCTTCCACAGCCTCCAGGGCCCAGGGAATCTTGACCCACTTCAGGGCACTCAAGACAGTTGTGCAGAATCTAATTTTGCCCACATCCACTTGCTTTGAAATCACAGTTTAGGGGACTGCGGGTGTGGCTCAGTGGTAGAGTGTCTGCCTAACAAGCATAAGGCCCTGAGTTCAAGCCCCAGTACTGCCACCTCCCCTAAAAAAGATCATATTTTATAAATGTTGTGGAAGAAGTGTAATGATGATTTTAGGATGAAATTTTAGATGAAAAGAGTTAGATCATATGTTTTTTACTTTGGTAAGAATGCTGGGCTGGCTTTCTCAGGAGCTGTAACCTGTGGGCCTACCTGAGGGCGCCAGTTACACATTTAAGGATTCATCTTTGTATATGGTGGGAGGGGGTTACTGTTGTTCTAGCTCATGTTAAACGATTAACCCTAATCCTAACTTATTTCTTAGGCTCCTGGGACACCTATTATTGCACGGCAGGTGACCCCAACTACCATAATTAAGCAAGTGTCTCAGGCTCAGACAACGGTACAGCCCACTACAACCCTGCAACGCTCCCCGGGGGTTCAGGTAAGAGGCAGCACGGTTCAGCGAAGGGACTCCGGTGGATCAGTGTGCTTTTCCTTTGAGTTGTGACGTTGGACGCCATGTTGTTTCAGGAGAGTGGCTATTCATAAAGAGAGTTATTTTTTCTCCTCATCACAGACTTTCCTAGGCATATATTCTGCTCATGACGACAGTATGTTTCTGGAAATAGACCCTAATGGGCTGGTTGTTTTTTTTTTTAATTTTTTGTTTTAAATAGTTGTACGAAGTTTTGATTCTGTAAGTCAGATTATGAGTAAAGTGCATTTTGATCAATGTCACCCTTTCCATTTTTCTCTGCTGTCTTTGCCAGTAAATTGTTTGTAATGTAGTGTTTGAGATGTCCGTGGGAAGAGGCTCCTGCAGTTGCCCATCTCTCTTGAAGCACAGCCTGTGCAGCCCAGGAAAGGGGCTTCAGCTGGCTCTGCTATTATATATAGTAAGGACATCGGGCTCTACGACGGGGAGATACTCCTAGTTAGAGGAGACACATCTGATTGGAGGAGAACACAGCTGGTTAGGAAGATACACATGTTTAGGGGAGATACCTGGCCCAGGGTGTATGTGGGAGCAGCAGAAACACAGCAGCCGATGTTTTACTGGTTTCATGATGTTGTGAGCTTGTGAGCACTCATGCTGTTGAAAGTACCCTCTGTGTTGGTCCTGTGTGCAGTGCCTACTTACCTGTGCTCCCCACGACGGAGCTGGGTAGTGGAGGGGGCCCTCCCTGGCTATCCTGCACTTGGGCTGTCTTCTCTCTGGAACATGACTTAACTTCCTTTTTGTGGCTGAGGGTGCCGTTCCATCACAGGCAGCTGAGAGCCAGTGAGATCTGTGCATACCAGGAGCAGGGGTCCAGAGGCGTAGAGCTCTTGAAAAGAGCTCCTGGCCCCCTTCATCTCAGCGACAGCCTTTTTCTGAGAAGGTAGTGATGCTCCTAGACAAGTTCACGCATTGGAGTTAGTGGAAATGTTTGTACTGAAATAGATAGATGACTTATTTACACTAGGTGAAATGTGCATCATAGGGTGAAATTTGAGGTGAAAGAAACTATCTACAGAGGTGAGAAGGGTCCAAGTCACAGCCAGCTTTGCCCTGCTCCTGAGCCAGCCCTCAGTTTACGGTTTCACATTCTCATCACTTGGAGTTTTATTTGTTGGTTTCTAGGGGTGAGGATCATACTTGTTACAAGGGGAAGAGTACAGCCTTTTGGAGGAGCTCATCACTTCCTCTAACCCTTGATCACAGCTGCCCGGAAGTGGATCGGTTCAGGTGCCAGAATGAGATTCCCTCACTCCCTTGGGAGCACTCCAAGGACTGGGTTGGCAGAGAAATTGGCCTGGTCTGACTCTAGAGTTGAATTCAGGATCATATTGCCCCCTACCTTCAGAAGCTGGAAAAAGCAGTGGTTAAAACATTGGATGGAGAATTGACTGAGTTGAAAAAGTTCATAAATATTTGCATTCATGTAAAATATAAATTGTAGGAATTTGACTGAGGGACAGTGGTTTGAATTGCTCCGGTTGTGTGAAGACTGGCTGCCTGTTTGCCTTGCAAATGTCCCTTTGTCAGGCCCAGTGTGACTGGTTGGTTGTTAAGCATTGCCTTTGTGGAGTGCGGGAAGGTGGGATAGGTGGAGAGTGGGGCGGGGGCTGGGAGGACCCTGCCTTTATCCTGTGCCGCCCCACAGAGCCACTGAGTGTCTTAGTCATTGGCTGTTGTTGCTTTGCCTGCGGTGTGTGAACAGGTTGAAGGGTTTTCAGGGCAGCAAGTCTCCTTGGCTTTAATTTCTGAGAGATGGGAGTTGTTTTCATTATCGAGATAATTTACACATGTATAGTTGGCTTAGAAATGCAAATTCTTTTTCCAGTGATTATGTTTGTATCATTTTTGTTTTGTTTTGGTCATCTTTTTGTCAGTCATGGGGCTTGAACTCAGGGCGCCATCCTTGAGCTCTTTTGCTCAAGGCTAGCATTCTACTACATTGAGCCACAGCTTTACTTCAGTTTCTGGTGGTTAATTGGAAATAAGAGTCTCCTGGACTTTCTTCCCAGGCTGGCTTTGAACTGCAATCCTCAGATCTCAGCCTTCAGAGTAGCTAGGATGACAGACATGAGCTGTCAGTGCCTGACTCATATTGGTTTTAATTACAGGCACCAGAGCTGACTCTTTAGGTGCCCAGTACTGGGGCAGAGTGCAGGTCTGCTGTGATAGGAGTGCTTTGGCTGCCTCCTGTGGTCAGCTGGCTGCCCTGGGGCTGGCTGGAGCCATAGCTTTTGGGGCTTCTTTGCCTCTACGGGAAGTGTTTTCTTTGCCTGACATACATTCATCTCCCATTTTGCTCTCTTGTAGCCTCAGCTTGTTCTGGGTGGCTCTGCCCAGACAGCCTCTCTTGGGACAGCAACAGCTGTTCAAACAGGAACACCTCAGCGAACGGTCCCAGGGGCCACCACCACCTCCACAGCTGCCACGGTAAGAGCCATTTCTCTCAGCACCCCAGGGACAGCCAGGCCTGTTGTTCATTAGTCAGAAAACAGCTTTGTGAAATTATCAGGTCCTCTTCTGTCCTAGAATGCTGCCTGGTGTACAGGGGCTTGAGCACAGGTTGGAGCCCAGGTGTCTTGCTCAGCCTCCGAGGTGGCAGAGTTTGGGACTCTGGGGCCCCTCATCCCACTTCCATGGAATAGTGTCTGAGATCGGGGGCCTGTGAGGGCGCAGCAGGGAACAGCCCAGGTTGTCTGCAGATGGTGGGCAGTGGGCAGTTATTTCTGTTTACATTTCTACTTCTTTCTTGACCTAATAAATCTTCAGGCGAACTGAGCTCATGCTTTGTAACTTTGCTCTTCATGTTTCTTTGCTAAGTATTTTCCACCATATTTAGATGCTATGTCATGATTTTCTTCCTTTAGTAAGGTGTCATTTTCTTTTCATGATCCCCAGCATACGGACTGCATCTTTGTGGACTCATCTTTTCACACCCAGGGCCATTCTCTGAGTTGCATTCCAAAAAGGGGAGTTACTGGGCTGAGGGGGATGCAGACTCGGTTCGCATTGAACAGCCTGCACGAGAGGTGGTGCTTCCCCAAAAGAAAGTACATTGGGCTTCTCAGCCAGACTAGGGTAAAAAAATCTCCCATAACTTTTCTACTTGGATATTTTTTTTTTATTTTAATCTAGGAAACTATGGAAAACGTGAAGAAATGTAAAAATTTTCTATCTACGTTAATAAAACTGGCCTCATCTGGTAAACAGTCTACAGAGACAGCAGCTAATGTGAAAGAACTAGTGCAGAATTTACTGGTAAGCAACTGACACGAAATTCCCTTTGTCTCAGAGCCCCACAGCCTCACAGTTGGAATGTCATGGGTAGAAGGAGAGGCGTGTTCATCTGTTGGGGGTACAGCCCCCTGCAGGACCCTCATTCCTGAGGTCTGGGGGCCTTGATGTAGCCTGTTGTGTGGCGGGCCAGCGCCCCAGTAGTTTTCTGCTGCATGTATGCTGCTTGTACAGTCGAGCTTTCTAGCATTGGAAAGGATGCTGTGGAGACAGCATCACAGGACACTTAAAAAGCATGTTAAGCATGTGGATGTTCTCTTCCCTTCCCCGTTTGTTACCTCTTGTTCCCCTGGAACTGGGGAGGTGGGGAAGTACCAGGGAGTAGTAGGGATTTGGAACTAGGCCTCATACTTACTAGTTAGGAGCTCTGTCACTTCAGCCATACCCTGGCCCCCCTCCTTTTTTTTTTTTAAACCAGTCTTGGGGCTTGATCTCAGAACCAGGTGCTGTCCCTGAACTTCTCTGCTCAAGGCTAGCACTCTACCATTTGAGCCATACTACCACTTTTGGCTTTTCCTGAGTAGTGTATTGGAGATAAGAGCCTCATGGATTTTCCTGCCCAGGTTGGCTTTGAACCACAATCCTCTAATCTCGGCCACTTGAGTAGCTAGGATTATAAGTGTGAGCCGTCAGTGCCCGACGCCCTAGCCCTTTTTGTTTACTTTTCAGTTTAGGGTCTTCTTCTTAGTGGAGGCCAGCCTTGGACCAAGATCCTCGCAATCTCTCTAAAGTAGCTGTGACTGTAGGTGTGAGCCAGGAGTCTGTAATCCTTCCAGCCCTGTGTTCCACTTTGGACCCTGAGGCATGGCTGTGCCCTCTGCAGGGCCCACCGTGGGTGGACCTTCCTCACAGAACTGAAGTGGCAAGTTGACCACCTTCGCGCACCCTTCTCCTTAACCCACAAGTTCCATGCCCCAGATTTCTGTTCCTGCACAGCCCTTTGCTCCTCTTCCTCCTGCCGTGTGGTCTGTCTTTGGTCAGCCCTGGGCAGGTGCTGCAGTCATCTGTAGCCACTGTCCCTGCCTTCCTGCAGGGCTTGCCCAGACCTCTGCGTGCTTCTCAGGGCCAGTCCAATCGAAAACACTGCCTGTCTTGTCTCGCTCGACTTTCCAGCAATATATCAGACTTCTTTAAGTTTCTAGAGCAGAAAGAACTGCTTATAGGTGCTCAAGTTTCCCTTCAGGTGCTGTGCAGATATGAGTTTAGATTCCAGCCACTCCCGACAGCTGCCCTGACTAGGTTGATGCTGCCCTTTTTCCTATGCATCCAGGGCTGAGTTTGACAGTGAACTTACTCTGAGTGCCTGTTGCTCTTAGCATGGCGCCTGGTATTAAAGAGGTTCCTTCTGAGTCCTAAGTGACAACATGCAATATGGAAGAAACTTGCAGAAGGTGGAGATGTAGACAGGTAACCTGGCTAGCTGAAGGCTGGCTATGCAGTAGTATCCTGGAGTCTGTCTGTTATTGCAGTGTTGCACCATGCTGACTTTCCCTGACTGCTGTCAGGACAGCCAAATGAGAGCAGTCCAGTTAGAGATGTGCATGGAGTTGTACTCACTGAAGAATGTCAATGTGGATTTTATTTTTAAGGATGGAAAAATTGAAGCCGAAGATTTTACTAGCAGGTTATACCGAGAACTTAATTCTTCACCTCAACCTTACCTTGTGCCTTTCCTGAAGGTAATTGAAGGGTGTGCCATCAGGGCCTCGTCTAGGGGCACAGACGCTACCTGCCCGGGGGGAGCCCGTGGTGCTCTGGGACATCAGGTCAGGTTTTCTGTTTAGCAGGGGCTTTTCTGTAAAGCTCAGCCCCTCTCTACAGGCCTGGCAGTCCTACTGAATTTGAGGGGTCCCTATGTCCCAGGGGTGTGGGGTGGGAGCTTGCACTAGTAGGGTGGGCCTTCTGGGGTATGTTGGAGTATATCTCAGGTAATCATTGATTATTATTGGTATGTTATAAGATTTAAAAAATACTCATTAAAACTTGTAACTAAGTCTCACAAAGAAAAGTTCTTGGTGACAGTGGGAGAGCTGAATTGACAGGTAGGTATCACGGATGCTTCCAAGAAGGCACTTTCAGCTGGAAGACATTTTTTCTAAATGGTTACACTCTTGACAGTTATTTTTTGAGTAAGTCATGGGGCTTGAAGCCAGGGTCTGGGTTCTATCCCTCAGCTCTTTTGCTCAAGGCAAGCACTGTACTACTTTTGTGCCGTGGTACCCTGGTGCCGGCTTGCTGGTGGTTAATTGGAGATGAGTCTCATGGGCCTTTACTGCCCTGGCTGACTTTGAACTGTGATCCTCAGATCTCAGCCTCCTGAGTAGCTAGGATTATAGGCATGAGCCACCAGCACCTGCCACACTTTAGAATTTCTAAGAAAGGAGGACTAGTGCTCAAGCAGTCCCTGACCCCAGTGTCTGTGTGTTCCCAGAGGAGCTTACCCGCCTTGAGACAGCTGACCCCCGACTCCGCGGCCTTTATCCAGCAGAGCCAGCAGCAGCCGCCACCAGCCTCGCAGGCCACCACCGCACTCACAGCCGTGGTGCTGAGCAGCTCGGTGCAGCGCACAGCCGGGAAGACGGCTGCCTCAGTGACCAGCGCCCTCCAGCCCCCTGTCATCAGCCTCACGCAGCCCACACAGGTTGGCCTTGTCAAGCAGCACTGCCTTTCCAGGGCAGGCCAAAAGCTCCTCCTGGGAAGGAGCTTGGCTGTTGTCTTAAGTAATTGAAGCTGGAGTCGTGGTCAAGGCCTTGTGGTTTTGTATTTGTTTCTCATAGAAGAAAGTGAGCCTGTAGACATGTCACCTCCACGGATGGGTATTCCTAATCTAATCAAACACAGTGCTGATTTAGCAAGCCTTCTAAGAGGACAGTCTCCAAAAAAAGGAGCAGTGACCCAAATGTAAGAGCTCCTGGCCCTGGGCCAGCTGGGCCAGGCTGGATGGGTCCTCATCTCTGTGGTCTGGGCATTTCTCAGGTATGAGGCTTGGGCTTGTTTATTCATGGTGTGGATTTGGCATTTGGATTCCTTCATGGAAAGTTAGGTTCTGAACACACTCCTGCCATAGGCCCAACAAATCTAGAAAGGCGGTTATAAAATGTCATGGGTGTTGGGTGGGGTGTAATTCAGTGGTAGAGCACTTGCCTAGCAGTGTAAAAAAAAAAAAAAAAGAGGCTTTGTTCTAGATGTGGCTTAAAATATGAAATACTGTAGGCCCCGTGGTCAGTCAACTGCGGGCTGTGTTGTATAATGACCCTCAGAAAGGGGGCTAGGCTCTGTCAAGGGAGCCTGCTCATCCATCCTTTTCTTTCTTTCTTTCTTTCTTTCTTTCTTTCTTTCTTTCTTTCTTTCTTTCTTTCTTTCTTTCGTTCTTTCGTTCTTTCGTTCTTTCTTTCTTTCTTTCTTTCGTTCTTTCGTTCTTTCGTTCTTTCGTTCTTTCGTTCTTTCTTTCATCTATTGTGGGGCTTGAATTCTGGGCCTGGACACTGTCCCTCAGCTCAAGGTGAGCGCTCTACTGCTTGAGCCACAGTGTCACTTCCAGTTTTCTGGCTATCAGAGTCTCACGGACTGGCTTTGAACTGGGATCCTCAGATCTCAGCCTCCTGAGTAGCTAGGATGACAGGTGTGAGCCACTGGTGCCCGGCTGGCCTGCTTACCTTGGAGAAAGCTTGCATTTGCTCTGCTTGTTGGCAGTGTGAACATGGCAGAGGGTTGAGGGCAGGAAGAGGGGCAGGGCAGGGCTGAAGGCACACATTTAAAGGTGGGCTTTCCTATATCCCTCTGACACCATGAGGGATAGGGCCCTTTAACATAGTGTAGTGTGAGGGGCTGTTATTTACTAACCAATGAGCTAATTTCCCCCTTCTTTTCTTGAAGCTCCTACTAAGTCCTCTTTTGTGAAGTTCTGGTCTCTGGTGTTTAGTTATGTCCGTAGCATCATGTTTTCTTCCTTCTTCTTTTTGTATTTGAGGCAAGGTCTTGCTCTGTTGGAGGCTGGGCTGGCTTTCAACTTGCCATGCTCCCGCCTTGTAGGTGGCAGAATGACAGGCATGCACTATCATGCCCAGCTCCTCGAAGAGTTACACACACACACACAACCTCTGCTTATGTCACTGTATGTAGCCAGCAGGCCGATGGCTTGGTGGGAGCTGGATGCATTTCTTGAGTATAAGCCTGACATGCTTGTTTTTGTTGGCAGTGCCGCATGCCTGAGAGGCAGGCACTCCACCACTTCAGTGACATCCCTTATCCAGTGACTTTTGTTTTTTGTTTTTGGTCATGCTGGTATTTGAACTCATGTGTGGCACACTTTTTAGTGGCAGGTGTACCTGTACCCGGCCAGAGCTGTCTGGAGCTGGCCCTGTGAGTCTCTTGTGATGCAGAGACAACCATGAAGGCAGCTTTGCTTTGTTTTGCTTTCTTCCCTGCAGGGCTTCACATGTGTTGGACAAGTACCCGGACACTAGCTACACCTCAGTCTCAGGAAGCAGCTTTGTTAAAGTTAGAAACCTCACTCTAGAACACTAGCCCAGAGGTCTGTGGGAAGGCTCTGTTGGACAGAGCAGCATCCGGTATCAACGTGGGCTGTCTGGGCCCTGCCTCCCGGAGGTGGCCCACAGCACAGGAAGCGGGTGGTACTCCAGCTCGTGGAGCCTGCTATATGACTGGGGAGACAGGACAGTAGGGCTGTGCATGCCCTGAAGTCAGGTTCTCAGCCCAGGGCAGTGTGGCTCAGGTCCAGCTCCTGGAGTGGTGAGAGGGAAGTGGCCATGGAGGACAGTAGGGTCAGGCTCAGGGCAGGACTTGGAAATCCACTCTCATGCCAATGTATGTCACCTGGCATTTTAGAAGAGGCTTAGAGGAGGAATAAAACATTTGACTGGTGGCCATCAGGTGACAGTGCCACTCTCCTGACAGAAGAGGAGAGAGGTACTGAACCCCGAGAGGTCTGTGCTCAGCACTGCTGCACTGCCGCCTCAAGATGGGCCTGGTCCTGTGGGCTTGCTGTGCTGGGCTGGGCTAGGCTGGGCTGTCTCGCCTTGTTCCTGTCCCATGAGGCCCCTTGTGGAACTTTGGCCTGGGCTCTCATCGGGCCAGGTTTCTCCCAAGCCGTGGGGCTGAGGTGCACAGAGGTTTCTGGAGATTTTTGTGGGGTGGGGGTGTGGAGACCAGACTCTGGCCCTTGGGGAGAATGCTCATGTGCTCTGCTGGCTCTGCCCCAGGTGATCCAGCAGCCCCCCAAGCCTGGAGCCCTGATCCGGCCCCCGCAGGTGACCTTGACGCAGACGCCCATGGTCGCACTGCGGCAGCCTCACAACCGGATCATGCTCACCACATCTCAGCAGATCCAGCTGAACCAGCTGCAGCCAGGTGAGGCCCGGCTCCAGCTACCTGAGGCCGGGGCTGGGCCCAGAGCTGCCTGGCAGTGGGGTGGCGTCTTGTCTTTCTTTATTTTTATGTTCTGTTATTTTATTATTGTGGTAAGTTATGTGTAACAAAACCCACATCTTAATTATACGTTAGTAACTACTAGTATGGCAATAATTAGTCCATTGATAAGATTTTAGAAATTGTGTGTGTGTGTGTGGGGTCTGTGGGTGTGTGGACACTGCTGTTACTTTCTTTTTGATGGGCAGGAGGAGGCAGTGTCATTCATTGCTCAGGCTGGCCCTGAACTCATAGGCTTAAGCATGCCTCTGCCTGGCCTCCCAAGCAGCTGAGCCTGCAGGTGTATTCACTTTCTTGGCTCATGTGAGTTTTTTTAGTCAGCAGGCATTCCTGCACTTAAAAGTCTGGGGAAATGCAGGATGATAAGTGCTTAAGAGATGCATTACAAACTTTTAACTGGTTTAAAGCTTTTGCAAACTTTGTTGTCTTTAGTTAGGAGGTGGGAGCTTCTCCTTTGGCCTGTAATAGTCCTGGAGCAAGGTAGCAAGGTGGTGGACATCCAGGACCAGCCTCTAGACTCCACATGTTTTTTCCTTTGCAGTCCCCGTGGTGAAACCCACCGTGTTACCTGGAACCAAAGCCCTTTCTACTGTCTCGGCACAAGCTGCTGCTGCACAGAAGAACAAGCTCAAGGAGCCTGGGGGAGGTTCGTTTCGGTAAGGACTGAGCGTGTGCACTGCAGGGGGCACTGCTCTCACCTGGCTCGGGTCTGCCTGGACTGAGAGTGCCTGGTGCCCTGCAGCCTCACGATGCGCTCTGTGCTTTCTGCTGTGCTGTAGCTGGGAAGGTTGGCTTTCAGGCCCACTGTGGCACAAGAGGGGGGTCAGCTATATCTCCCTTCTCCAGTGTCACAGCACAGCAAACCAAGCTTATCACCCCTCAGAGCACAGTCCTTTCCCAGCTGATGATTTGCTCTCACATCAGGGACTGGGCTGCTTTCATTCAAGACCAACAGCCAGGCAGAGCCTCTTCCAGCGCCCTGAGAGTGGCCTTGCTGTAGGGCCCTACCACTGCAGGACGTTCATGCGGATGGATCTCCCTCCTCCAAGACATTTTCAGGAAGATGGGCAGACCTCAGGAGCCAGGGCTCCGGTGGGGTGTGGACGTCTGCCACCTTGAGGGATGGGCAGGGAGATGGGGTATAGATACGTACCCGAAGCTAAGTCCAGGGTCTTGGGCTCTGTGGCATCTTACTGTTGAGGACAGAACAAAAGCAGAGTGGCCTTAGACTAGGATCAAGGGTAGAGGGTGGGATTAGGGTACAGGTGAGAGCCCCAAGCCTCACTCTGCAGAGGAGGCTGTGCTCAGGTTTTGTTTTCTAAAAGCCATTTTCCAACACAAGGCCCAAGGTTTCTCTGAGAAGAGGCTGACCGTAGGGCTTGGATGAGCTGAGTCGGAGCAAGGGATGGGTTAGAGACACGTCGGCCAGCACAGCTCCCTCCCGAGCCTGGGCTGGGCTGTGAAGAAGTGGAGGCTCAGCACTGGGTAGGTGTCAGCCACGGAATGACATGGAGCCAGCAGGAGGGAGCTGTGGGCACACGACTTCAGAGGGCACACGGGACACCCAAGAGGAGCCACCTGCAGGGGTGGCTTGATGGAGCTCTTGTCACAGGTCCGGTGGGAATGAGGAGGGTCCGTTGGAGTGCACTGTAACCTGCCAAGTGCCAGGGTCAAAGGATCAAGGAAAGGCTGAGGGACATTCAGTGGAAGGGAGGAAGTGTGCAGGGTTGGCATGTGGACTCTCCTGCTGGGAAAGATGCTTCGTGGGAGAGTGGTCACGTGAGCAGGTCACTGTGTAGGTGTAGGTGCCCTTGTCCAGGCATTGGGCTTTGGGGAGGGGGACTCATATCAACAACGTGTCTCGTATGTGCCCCCCCTCCCGCCCCCCCCCCCCCCCCCCCCGTACTGGTATTTGCATTCAGGTCCTTTTGCTTGTGCTGTGCCTCTGGGGCCACACCTCAAGGAGAATTATTTTTGGGGGGCTGGGGGAGGGTCAGTTGTGGAGCTTGAACTTTGGGCCTGGCTGTTGTCCCTCAGCTCTTCAGCTCAAGACAAGTGCTCTACCACTTGAGCCACAGCGCCACTTGAGGTTTTCTGGTGGTTTATTGGAGGTAAGAGTCTCATGGACTTTGCTGCCTGGGCTGACTCTGAACCAAAATCCTGAGATCTCAGCCTCCTGAGTAGCTAGGATGACAGGCATGAGCCACTGGCACCGGACTAGGGACAATTCTTTGTGCTGATTTGTCTTTCAGTTCTGAGAGTTTGTGATTGTTTTAAATAAGTTTTTTTTTTTTGAAGAATTTTTTTATATTACTATAAAGGTGATAGGTGTACAGATGGGTTACAGTTACATGAGTCAGGTAATGCCTACATTTCTTTTTGGACGATGTCACCCCTTCTCTCCCAGCTTTTCCCTCCTGTCCCCACCCACAAGTTGTATAGTTCATTTTCAAGATAGTGTCTAGTGAGTACCACTGCTGCCTTTGTTCACCCTTTGTCCCTTCTGTACCCCTTCTTGCCCCCCTCAAAGACAGGTAAAGGAACAAACAAGACAGACAAAGCCAAAACAGTAACAAAGGAAAAACCTCTTTTTCGATTTCAGGTGCTGTGACAGATAACCTCACGGTAATAGTGCTTTTGATTTTTCTTTCTCTAGACATGGTGCGGCTGTGGTCAGGGCTCTTCCACATAGCCATTTTGGGTCCACTCTCATTTCATACAGCTTTGTCTTGAAAAAGAGCAGATTAATTTTCACCCCAGGCCACAAGATGCCTTCTCTAAATGTCAGGACACAGCGCGCAGGGGCCAGCGGACTGTTGCTGGCGTCCTATTGCTCTGCCACATCGGAACCACCTCGGCGCTATTTCTCACGGACTCCTCGGAAAGCTAGGATGACCCCTTTCTCTTCTCCTCAGGGATGATGATGACATCAATGATGTTGCATCGATGGCTGGAGTAAACCTGTCAGAAGAAAGTGCAAGAATACTGGCCACAAACTCTGAGTTGGTGGGGACGCTAACCCGGTCCTGTAAGGATGACACCTTCCTGCTCCCCGCACCCTTGCAAAGGAGGATGTTGGAAATCGGTACGGCAGTGCCCACGGTGCCTGGCGTGTGCTCCTTGACAGAAACTTGCTTGGTAGTTCTCTGGCAGCTCCACTGTGTGTGGCCCACACGTGGGCGTGCCCTTGCCCCTCACGTGCTCCTCATGCGTCGCCCTTAGAGGAGGATGGTGATGGTCCTCAGGCAGTGCTGGGCCATGGCAGCCTGGGCTGCTCTGGACAGAGCAGAACTTGCTGGGGGAGAAAAAGAGCGAAATGGGAACAAAGAAAACTGCAGAATGCTGGAAATGCTCTTTCTGTCTGGCCTGCAGGTAAAAAGCACGGCATAACTGAATTGCACCCAGATGTAGTGAGTTATGTGTCCCACGCCACGCAGCAGAGGCTACAGAATCTTGTAGAAAAAATATCTGAAACGGCTCAGCAAAAAAACTTCTCTTACAAGGTAATGAGGCGTCTTCCCTGAGGAGAGAGTATCTTTCTGTTGTCACTTTCTGAGTAGAGAAATCTGGAAGCCACCTTTCCAGGATGAGGCCGGTGTGCTCCCTGAATATCACGGTGTTCTGGGTGTTTTATAGACCTGGGCTGGGACAGGAGGGCGTGATCTGAAGGGCTGTCCATTGGAAGATGAATGGTTAGTTTTGAAAATTACGCCGTTTTCCACCCTTGTTCAACCACAGGGTTCCTGACCTCGGTGGGCTCTGAACCCTTCCCTGGGCCATGAGCTGCGGCTGACAGGCCTCTGTTCATGGAGCAGATTTCAAGGCAAAATAGGTGTTCTTCTTGCATTGTACAAATGCAGCTCTGGCAGGCACCGGGAGCAGCTAGGAACTGTGTGAGGCAGCCTTGCTCCTGTGGCGGGTGTCCCAGGCCTTCAGAGCAGCATTTGGAGTAAATGCTCTTCTTTGAAGAGCTGTGAGCCAGACGCTGGTGGCTCAGGCCTGTCACCCTAGCTACTCAGGAGGCTGAGATCTGAGGACCGAAGTTCAAAGCTAGCCTGGGCAGGAAAAGTCTGTGAGACTCTTATCTCCAATAAACCATTCAGAAAACCAGAAGTGGCACTGTGGCTCAAGTGGGAGAGTGCTAGACTTGAGCTGAAGAGCACAGGGACAGTGCCCAGGCCCAGAGTTCAAGCCCCACGACTGACAAAAGAAAGACACTGCTGTTACTACAGAGAATCTTTGTTCATTTTTGTCGTTCATGGGGCTTTGAACTCTGGGCCTGGGCGCTGTCCCTGCACTCTTCAGCTCAAGGTGAGTGCTCTACCACTTGAGCCACAGCACCACTTCTGGTTTTCTAGGTTTATTGGAGATAAGAGTCTCACGGCCTTTCCTGGAAGGGCTGGCTTTGAACCATGATCCTCAGATCTCAGCCTCCTCAGTAGCTAGGATGACAGGAGTGAGCCACCGGTGCCTGGCTACTATAGAGAATCTTAAATGACATAAAGATTACCGGGCAGCATCCAAGAATCTAAAACAGAAATTTCCATGAAGTTGCAGGGTTTCTGGTGAGACTGCCCTGATGGCAGGTGTGTGGAATCGTCTAGGGAAATGAGTGATGGGCTCTACTGCCAAGTGGGGGCTGGACTGAGGGGTTGGGAGGAGCTATGCAGCTGTCCACTTTGCCAGCCAAGCGTTTGCTTGCTGGATCCTCAAATCTGTGACACAGTATTTTTGCCTTTTTTTTTCTTTTTTTCAGGATGATGACAGATATGAACAGGCAAGTGATGTCCGGGCTCAGCTCAAATTTTTTGAACAACTTGACCAGATTGAAAAGCAGAGAAAAGACGAGCAGGAGAGGGAGATCCTGATGCGGGCGGCCAAGGCAAGTGACTGTGTTGTTCTCCAGGCCTTTGGTTGTGGGCATACCCTCTTCATTTCCAGTGTATGCATCCTGACTCCAGGTGGCCAGAGTTGTGTTTTGGGCTGGCCTTGAAGAAAAGGGGATATTTAGGGTTGTAAGTGGAGCCACAAAGAGGCCTTGCTCCACTGGCATTCTTCACCTGTCCCTCAGGTTCCCTGGGTTCCGTCTACCAATGTGCAAATATGCAAGTCTGTGCTTCAGACTGTGGCTCTTCAGTCTAGAACACAGAGCCAGATGTGGCATACTTCACTAGTAGCGTCGGAAACAAACTTCATTACACAGAGAGGCTTCCTGGAAAACTTGAGGCATGAACTTCGGTGATGACCAAATGCTAACCCTTACTCTACTTGCTGAGGTGCAGGAGCAGTCCCTGAACCCAGAACCCCGTCCTGACTCCTGTCAGACCACATTGAGTCAAAGACGTTATACCAAATTGGTACTTTTTCATGATGTACAAGTTTTTTGTTTTTGTTTTTTCATTTATTTTGTTTATGTGATATTGAGTTATTGAACCCAGGGCCTCATGCATGCTAGGCAAGCACTTGGCCACTAAGTCACATTTCTAGCCCTGTAATCTAAATTTTTATCTTTTGAATTTAAGCATTTAAAAAACTTAAAACAGGGTTGGGAAGGTGGCTCAGTGGTAGAGCACTTGCCTTGCATGCATGAGGCCCTGGGTTCGATTCCTCAGCACCATATAAGCAAAAAGAAAAAAGCCAGAAGTGGTGCTGTGGCTCAGGTGGTAGAGTGCTAGCCTTGAGCTGAAGAGCTGAGGGACAGCGCCCAGACCCAGAGTTCAGGCCCCACGACCGGACCCCCCCCCAAAAAACAACAACAACAACAACAAAACTTAGAACATTCTGTTATATGGCATAGATGCTATTATAAAATCAATACGTTAACACTTGTTGGAGATAAATATTTAGGTCATAACTTATTTTCCTTCTTCTTTCAAAAATAGTCTCGATCCAGACAAGAAGATCCAGAACAATTAAGGTTGAAGCAGAAGGCAAAAGAGGTAAGTTTTTCAGTCCTGGACTTGTTACCACATAACTCCAAGTTTGTATTCATCCTAGATATAGAAAAGAGAACATTTAAGAAAACCTTGGGATTTCTGAACTGGGGTATTTATGTGGCTATTTACAGTATTGTAACATTTAAATAGTACCAAGCCAAAGATATTTTTCCTGTATAGTTTGTGTCTAGCTTTTAGGTTTAATGTCAACTTTTCTGAACTTGTTTAGTTTTCTGAGTCTTTTAAGGTGAGTTTCAGTTGTAGTCATTCATTCATTGATTCATTCATGGTAGTGGAGATTTTGAACCAAGTGTTTTGTACCTGCTAGGCAGGTAGTCTACCACCTAATGTAAACATCTAGTCATCTATTGCTTTTTAAATGTTATTAAATTTTGTGGTGAGTATGGTCAGTGTGCTTTTTTTCTTTTTTAAAGATAAATCATTAAAATTTAGAAAATTTTAGAAAGCCTTTTTGGTATCTGCATAATGCTTTTGCAGTAAGTAAAACCTGAGAAACCATAGTCCTTGTTTCCTTTCCACCACAAAGATGCAGCAGCAGGAGCTGGCACAAATGCGACAGCGAGATGCCAACCTCACAGCACTGGCGGCCATTGGGCCCAGGAAAAAGAGGAAAGTGGACTGTGCGGGGCCAGGATCAGGAGCAGAGGTACAGCAGCATCGCGGGGGTTGAGGTCTGGAAGGGACCGGGGAGAGCGCCTTAGAGCCTGCTTCCTCAGGTAGACAGACACATGTCAGAACACACCCCTTCAGTTCACATATTGATTGTCTCATCTTCCTTAGTCTCCTGCATAGGACACTTGACATTCAAATCAGCTTGTTTGTGTATATCACGTGAACTAAAAGTTCTTTGCATAAATGCATGTGATCACCAGTTTGCTCCAACTGACTTTTAAAAACATATGTGTAAATTGCAATCAAAGGAGTAATTTTGCTGGGGTGGTGTCTCCCCAAAAAGTACACATGGGAGAAGCCTTATAGGAAGAGGGCTAATGTAGACCATGAAAGGGAAGATGCTGTGCAAATTCTGCTATACTTTTTCTCTTATGTACCCAGACTTAGCATTTTGCTTTTGCTTCAACTCTAAATTTTCTTTAAAGTCAATTGAAGAAGGAAAACAGTATTCTCAGTTGCCTTTTCTGGTATTCTTTGTTCCTTCCTGCACCCTTTTCCATTGATCTGAAGGACAGCCCCTAGGATCTTGTAGTGTAGGTCTGTTGAGGTCTTCCCTCTCCACTGCTATTTACTTGAACATGGTTGGTTGTCTTGTCCTTCATTCCTTTTTAGGGCGGGACGGGGGGGGGGTGGGAGGTGCAGCGCGGGGTTTAAACCTGGGACCTTGCTGCACATGCTGTGCCCCACAGATGTGATTATATTTCACTCTCACTTCGTTGTTTTTTTTTTTTTTTTGGGTCCAATCATGGGGCCTGAACTCTGGGCCTGGGCACTGTCCCTCAGCTCTTCAGCTCAAGGCTAGCGCTCTACCACTTGAGCCACAGCGCCACTTCTGGCTTTTTTCTTTTTGCTTATGTGGTGCTGAGGAATAGAACCCAGGGCCTTGAGCATGCAAGGCAAGCGCTCTACCACTGAGCCACCTTCCCAGCCCCATTTCACTCTCACTTTGAAGGATCCTTGTTAGAAAGGTCTGGGTTGCTAGGTTTTTTTTCTCTTGCAGAAATCTCAGGATGTTGACCCACTTTCTTCTAGTGGTTCTGCTGTAAATTCAATCCTTGTTTCCTCTACATAATTTGTCTTTCTTTGAGGAGGTTCTGAGACTTTATATATTTGTTTGTTTTGTATTTGGTAGGTTCTGTATGTGGCCTGTTTCAGGTTTTCTAAGCTTTTCTCAATTGAACTGTAGGTCAATGTTTTGGTTTTTCTTTTTTCTTTTTTTTAAAATTGCATTTGGAACATTCTGATCATTATTTCTCCAAGTGTTTTTTTCTGTTCCAATCTTTCTTTTGTTTGATCTCCAATTACTTGTTATTAAACCTGTTACTATTGCCTCATAGCTTTTGAACCAGTGCCATTTGCTTCAGTTTGTTTTCTCTGTTTTCTGGCTGATGATCTCCACTACTCTCCCTCTAGGTGGCTTAGCCAGGTGGAGTTTGGCCATAACCAGTTAGTTGTTCAGCTCTAGTCAGGTTTTCATTTGCTAATGTGTATTTTGACTCTAGAAGTTACATTTGCTTCATTTTTAGCTTCTAATGATTGGCCAAGATTCTCTGCCTACTCATAAAGACTGCATTTTCCTATAGTTGGTTTATCATATTTATTAAAGCTGGTTTCCTTTAAAGCATCATTTCCATCTTATTTACTTCTCTCTAAACAAGGATCCTGCTCCATGAAATTTGGTGCAGGTTGTGGGGCAGTGTCAGCAGGACTGAATCGGGGTAGTAGGATGTTCAGTCTTTCTGGGCTTCACAAGTTCAATTCCTGACCCCCTTGCTGTGAATGGCACCGTTCATGCGGCAATGGAGCTTTACATGGAACTCAGGAGGCGCCAAAGTATCCAGGACACTCACTTCTGAAATATTCCTGATGGCTGCGGCCTCTACTGTGTTCTGAATGACCAAATTCTTAATGACCTTGTCCTTGGCATGCATTGGGCACAGTTTGTATGGTGAATAGGCTGCATGTAGCTGTGGCCCTTTCGGGCATGACAGTTGTTTCTTCTTTTTTTCCTGTCATCTTGGGAGCAAGGACCAGAGCTTAAAGCGGTTTTTAAAGCCTATCTGCCCATCTTCCCTCCATCCCTCCCACTCTTCTCCCCACCCCTTTCATCCCTCTCTTCCACATCTCAGGTCTAGTTTTTATTGACTGCTTTCCCCTTTTGAATAAGGATCCCCTCTTTTTGTTTCTTTGCATATCTAGTGATTGTGACTTGAATATGCACCTTGTGGATAGCATGCAGCCTTCTTTTGAAGAATATTGGTTTTTAGCAGTTCAGTAAGTAGCTGGTCATCTTGGATTTGTGCAGGCTTGTCAGTCATGATCTGTGGAAAGGTCAAGGTATTTCTCAAGCCCCCCTGACCTAGCAGGATTTTCCCTGTATGCTCTATCTTCCCTGTCTGGGTGTGCCTTTAGGCTCTGCTGTGGTGGGTCTTAGTATAAAAGAGTTCTTTCTGGCTTCTCAAACTGGTCTTGTTGCTTGCAAGGATTGGACTCTAATGTACTGCCTGACCTTTGGTAGCTCCATTTTTCTGTGAGCCCATAGCAGCTGTTGTGTGTGCTGTGCCTTGGATGGTTTTGCCCTGCTCTGGGGAGTGTGGAGGTGGACTCGGGCGGGGACAGGGTAGTGACCTCAGCAAGGCAGTGTTTTTCCTGCCAGAGACTGCTGATTGTGTGTGGTGTCCAGATGTCCTGGAACCTCAGTGCTGAGGCTCGTGTGTCCTAAGTGCCAGCGTGACCTCTGGATAGTGCTCCTGGTGTGACACTGGCCACAGCATGTGAAAGGAACAGGGGCAAATCCACCTGTCCCACCTGTGCCGCACAGGTAAGAATTCTGGGCATAGTGCAGGCAGTGTTAAATGCATGTCTGAGTGGTAGGGAGAGTCCCAGGGAGGGTCAGAAAGAAGGAAGTACAGATTCCTGAGCTTCAGCATGGGCCTGGCCAGGAAGTGCTGGGGTGGTGGCCTAATGCCACCTAGTCTAGTTGGGGCTACTGGGCAGGCTTCTCAGCAAGAGCCTGCTGCTGGTCCCACGTTGCATTATGGGAACTGAGGCCCACAATGCCCACATTGGAAGCTTGGTTTAAAACCCAAGAAATCAGTGGTAGAGCTCTTGCCTTGCATGCATGAGGCCCTGGGTTCGATTCCTCAGCACCACATAAGCAAAAAGAAAAAAGCTGGAAGTGGCGCTGTGGCTAGCCTTGAGCTGAAGAGCTGAGGGACAGCGCCCAAGCCCAGAGTTCAGGCCCCACGAACGGACCCCCCCCCCAAAAAAAAAAAAAAAATCAAGAAATCAGTAAAGTCTTGAGCACTAACGACGTATCTTGAAAAGAGCTGTTAGAATGAAAGATTCTTGGGTTTTGAGGGAGAGTTTTGGACGTTGCTGACCTGTTTTCCTGAATTTCTTTTGGGGCCTAAGGTGGGGCCTTAGGGATAGAATCGCACCTCAGAATGATCCTAAGGTGTGATCCTTGTGGACTCGTGGCCAGTTCAAGCACCAGAGCAGCCTGTGCGCCTGTGGTTCCAGGCCCCTTATTACCTGCAGCGGTAATGCCTGCCGTGACCACACGTGACACCAGAAGCACAAGGTTGTGCTCCCAGCTCTGGGGTTGAGGCACCCTGCTTTACCTTGTCTGTTCTTTTTTTTAGTCTGTAAATTTACAGCACCCTACTTTCTTCTTTCCTGGACATGGTAAGACCAGGGGTCAGGCCTATGGTGGTCCTTGGCTGTCTAGGAGCGCAGCTTGTATATGTATACCTCAGTCCCTGAGCTTCCTGCTCATGGCAGGTGAACCAAAGATACCTCCAGCTGGCTCACCTGAGCGCCCTCTGCCGAGTGGAGGCGCAGGCTCTGCTCTGTGATGATGGGTGCCTGCAGCCACTTCCTGCTTGAGAATATAAAACTTGTGATATGTGAAGTTTATTACTTGACTTTTGTATTGGTCAGTTTTGGAACTGGAGCTTGAACTCAGGGCCTTGCATGTGCAGTTTGTTTTTATTCATTAACTGGAGGATTTTATCTGAAGACTCCTCATCTGCTGTTAGTGTTCCTAGATGTTTGGTTCATGGGGAAGGGAGGGTAAATGCTGAGTGCTCTTCATCTGGTTGGTTTCGGGTAACAGAATGATTCCCGGTCCTGTCCTCAGAAGGTGATGGCCATTTAAAGTTTCAATGGTTTTTTTGTTTGTTTTGTTTTTAAAATGGCCTTATTTTTTCGTGAGCTCAGGAGTTCTTGTCCTCTGCAGTCCTCATTGTCGTCGTGGTTTACACTGTGCTACCTTTGGCCAGTGGCAGCACCTCAGGAGGCTCCGGGGCATGTCACCATGGGACATCACGTTCTTGTCACCTGGAAGGACGGAGTGCAGCATGCGTGTGGTACAGGTGTCCCGCTTCAGGCCTGGAGCAGCCGTTTTCCCAGGAAGAACTAGTTTCTTCTAGTGGGAAGTAGAGTTCGAAGACCACAAACTGCATAGTTGTTGCAGGGGGTTCAAGCTGGGAAGTATGGAAACACAAGGCCTTGTGAGTCCTGGTGCTTCCAGTTGAGAAGATTTTTAAGTGCAGAGGTGCAGAGTTGTACTCACTCTTCAAGACGGCAGATTTCCAGTCATATCTCATCTGCTGCATTGGTTTCCCTGGGCTTGGGGGTTGGGAGGAGAGAATGAAAGCTGTCCTGGTTCTCGTGGAGGATTAGATCCCTGGACCTGTATGGACCAAGAGCGAGACGTCTGGCACTGTCTACGGGTTAGGATTACTGGAACAGACTTGATTTTGCCTGTAGTTTCTGCTCATTGTGCTGTATTTATTGTATCATAGCCTCTCATTCTTAACCTTCCTTTTCTCTAGCCCATAAGTAATGATTTAATGTTTATGAGCAGTCTTCATGTTGCTGGACTTGTGGAATGATTCATGGGAACAGTACCTCTGTGAATTCTCAGAGGTTGACAGTTTGTGCCCCTTATGTTATGGCTGAGGTTTATATTGAGATCTGCAGCCCCTGGCTCCAGGAGTCCTCCGTGTCCTCCTCGCCTCCCCCATTCCTGGTTCTGTCCAATCTTGGCAGCAGTTCCATCCCCTGTCCAGTTTCATGTCCTTTCCATGTTGTATTCTTCTTCTTGCCTGTTTCCTTGTGGAATGTGTGAGACTGGTTTTCTTAGGCTGGCCATGATGTTCCTAGATCTAGGGTCTCTCAATTCATACTTCCAAATATTTTTATTTGTATTTTGTTTTTGAGACTGTCTGTTGTATTTTGCCTCGAACTGGCCTTGAATCCACTATCTTCCTGCCTTCTCCCTAGAAGCTGAGATTACCGATGTGTGTCATCACATCTGGCTTGTATATTTGTTTTAAAGAGCTCAAATGTCACACCCTTTCTTTTGTCTTCCTGAGCTGTTTCTTTTCTCACCTGGAGCCCTGTCTTCTTGGTTGAAAGCAGAGGAGCAGGGTGGATGTGCCTGGCCCTGACGTGGGCCTGCTCTCCTGCTGCCCTTCAGCACCAGCAGAGGCTTGCTGCCTCCTCTGTGGCTGACTGACTTTCTTTCTGACTGCCTTTTTTTTTTTTTTGTAAATCTTATTTTCATTTTTATTTTCTGGTTTTTCTTCATTATGTGCTCACTTGGGTTTTTTTTTCTCCCCTGGCCCCAAATAATTTATTTCTGAGGAAATTTGATCTCTTCTCTCCACTTCTTGAGTTAGTCAACTCTTACTTCATTATTTATTTCTGGGTTTGCATCGGTGTTTGAATGACTTCAGAGTCATGAGCTCGCTCAGCTTGTTTGCTAGGTTGGTGCTCTGCCACTTGAGCGATGGTCCCCGTCCTACTTTTTACTGATTATCTCTGAGATGAAGTCTCATGGATCTTCTGCTGGGCTGGCTTTGAAGCATAGTCCTTCAGATCTCAGCCTCCTGAGTAGATAGATTCCTGGTGCGAGCCATTGGTGCCCAGATATATTTCTGGATCTTTTGTTCCTTAGCTTTTGGGGATCTGGGCTGTTCCCTCTTCTTCCCCCTCCCATACTGGGGCTTGAACTCAGGGCTTTGCATTCTTGCTTGGATTTTTCACTCAAGGTTTACCAGTAGAGTCACACATCTTTTGAGCTTCTGATTCAAGGTGATTTTCTTATCCTTTTGGGTTAACCTAGGAATGTTTTATTGTATTTAGAGTATTTCCCGGTGGTGGTCTTCTGTTCTGCTGACCGAGTTTGTCCCTGTGAAGTTCGTGGCCCAGATCCGCAGTGGCTTTGCGTTTGCTTTTCTCCCTGTAGTTTGAGTTTATGTATTTGTGGTGTCATGGCGCCCTCTCCTTGCAGCCTGGTGAAGTTCATGCTGCCTGGCAGGGAATGCTGACCCTGAGGGGCCCCTATTCTTGCAGAACTCCGAATTTCCCCTTTCTTCTTTTGTCCGCTGACTGTCTGGCCTCTTCTCAGAATGTTCTATGTTTCCCTTTGAAGTCACCTTGTGGGCTTCATGATGCCACCCTTCTCTAGCCTGTGTTCTGAGTCACTGGGACTCAGGTCTGAGGTGTTGTGTGAACTCGGCCTCTTGCTGCCATCTGCTTTCTCAGAGTCTGTCCTTGTTGGCAGGCTGGGGACAGGAAGGGCACACACCCTGGGAGGTGGACACACCCAGCGCCGCTGCTTCCATGAGTGCCCCTGGGCCCTGTGCATTTACGTTCTCTCCGTGCTCTGCGGGGGGGGGGGGGGGCAGCTAACACTGTGCTCAGCCTCTTCAAAGTGGTGTCTCTCTTCAGCTGTGCACGGGGGTGTTCTGTACGCTCTTCCAGCGTGCGCTGGGTGAGCTAGACTCCTGCGGTCCAGATGACAGAGATGAGGAAGCCCAGAAAACTCACCCAGGGGCAGGGGCAGGGGCAGGCAGTGGCGCCCTCCCAGGCGACAGGCATCATGGCTCCCAGACAGGCGTTCTTGCCTTAGCCCTGGGAACCCTTCCCTCCTCTCTGGGGCCTGTTCACGGGCACAGAGCTCGAGGGGTGTCGGGGTTGGAGAGGAGAAGGAATCCTCAGCCCCTCAGCTCTGCAAGTGGGCCTTCTGTTTTCCAGGGCAGCGCTGGCTGGCTTCCCAGAGCCAGAACCCAGGCCTCCCTTGGGACACAGGGCTCTATGTTGGGAAGGGGTGCCCACAGGAGGAGATGATTCCTGTTGTTTTTTACACCGAGTGTGTGGCAGGTCAGACTTAAGAGGGGCAAGTGTGACAATGAAGAGACTGGCCTCCTTTTATTTCATCCTTGTAACAGCCCCAGATGGAGCGGTGTGAATGATTACAGAGCCGGCACACACGAGGCCACTACCCCAAGAGAGCTCTAGCCCTGCCTTAAAAAAAATTTGTATTTTTGGGGCTGGGAAGGTGACTCAGTGGTAGAGCGCTTGCCTTGCATGCATGAGGCCCTGGGTTTGATTCCTCAGCACCACATAAGCAAAAAGAAAAGAGCCGGAAATGGGGCTGTGGCTCAAGTGGTAGAGTGCTAACCTTGAGCTGAAGAGCTGAGGGACAGCACCCAGGCCCAGAGTTCAGGCCCCACGACTGGACCCCCCCCCCCCCCAAAAAAAAAATCGTGTTTTTGTCCCTCATATCAGTACTTTAGAAGAAAAAAACCAAAAATGCCAGCGCTAGCCCTGAGCTGTAGAGCGCCTGGCATTCAGGTTGTAGCTCCTGGTGCTGACCCTCATGCTCGGTGGGCTGCTGCACTGGGGGGGAAGGGGGGGAGGGAGGCTTGTGCCTCCCAAGGCCTCCCCGTGCCCCGTTTTCTCCCAGGCCTTGGAGGCCTGCAGGCTGCTGACGTGTTTCTGTTCCCACATCCTTCCATCCCAGGAGGGCTTGGGGTGTACTTGGCAAAAGGAGCTGCTGCTGTGGAGTCCAGCACCATCTTCTAGGGACTGTCCCCAGGTCAGCAGTCCTCTGCCGGGGGGCTGGCGGTCAGACTCGATGGCTGTGGCCAGGACCCCTGGGCAGTAGCCATGCCAGCCCTGGCCTGGGAGAAGTGGAAGAAGCTGTGGCCGGCGGGCCGTACCTGAGTTTGAGGAGCATCCATTGCATTTAGGAGATCCTGGCCGAGCACTGTGCGCCAGCCGGTCCCTGCAGAGGCTGGTGTGGGCGGAGCGATCGTGCTCGGCCTGGACGTGGCTGGTTGGAGCCGGTAGAGCTCTCGTTAGCACGTCTACGTGCTCCCCACCAGGTCCGGGGCACCCGTTTTTTGATATCATTCACCAGGATTTCTGACTTTTAGTTCCCACTAAACTTTATACCTAGACAAGCAGTTTATCCTGGTTTGGGTGGTTGAACCTGAGAGGAGAGGCAGGAAGTGCAGTCTCGACTTGGTCTCTGGGTCCAAAATCGCTCCGGCCCACAGTGCCTCGGCGGCCTGAGCGTTGCGGGGCCTCCATCCCTGAGACTTCTCTCTTGAGCTGTAGTCAGGATGAACTAGGTCTGTGTAGTAAAGGCGCGGGTGTGGACGCCCACATCCATGAATGGATCCCAGCCTTGTAAGACCCCTGTGTCTCCGGGCACTGGTGGATTCTGCCATTCTCAGGAACCCCGGGAGCAAGGAGGCCATGTCCCTCTCTCCACCTGCAGCCAGGGCCTCTCCGGGGAAGCCTGTGTTCCGGCTAGCTGGCTGTGCCAGAGGCCACTCCTCAGAACGGGACCATGTTCTCTCTCCTTCTGAGCCCACTAGCTCCTCTGCTGGTCTGCACACAGAGTAGTCCTTGAGGCTACTCCAGGGGTGAAAGTCAATAACCAAGCCAATTGGAGGAGACCTTCCTTCCACCAGGAGAATGTGGCCACAGGTGATGTGGGAACCAGGCTGAAGATGACGGTGGCCCCAGAGTCTGAGGGAGCTCACCATCTTCAGCTGTCAGTGTAGAAAGAGACTGACCAGTCGGTGTCTTCAGACACACCTTGCCTCTGGCCAGGACAAGTGGCACAGGAGCCAGGGAGAGCTGGCAGTATCCTGCCAGCCTGCTGCGGTGGTCACCTTCCAGGCAGCACGCTCCTGCAGCCTTGCTGCTAGAACATACTTAGCTCCAGCTGCGTAAGCTTGGACTGAGGTCGCAGGAAGGACAGACACAGCCATTGGATGCGCAAGCCATTCAACCACCTGGACGTGACACTCAGCTCTCCCGAACAGAGACACAAGACCTGTCTTTTGGGATGCTGTAGTTTGTGCCCAGTGAAGCAGTGATGAGATCCAGCTACTGGATACCTGTGTAGCGCCATCGCCATGCAAGTCCATTGCAGGAAGGTGTGGAGTCGGCTTGGGGATAGCTGATCTCCATAGGGCTGGGTGTCTGGTTCAGCCAGAGGGGCAGGAAGCCCTCTTTTCCTTGGTCACGATCACCATCACAACCACTGAGCTGTTGGCCTCCCCTAGCTGACTGAGCCTGTCCCTCCCAGGAGTTCAGACCTAGTGCCTTTATCAGCCAAGCAGGGGTGGGTGACAGTCCTGGTGTGGCATCGGATGTGGGCTTCCACCCCTTCCCTGCTCCCCTAGGCAGCCTTGCCGTGGCCATGTGGAGACTGGTGGCTGCGGGTCCCAGAGCCACTCAGCCTCTTGCCTTTGGGCAGAGCCCGCTTTGTCCTCCCTGGCGTTCAGGGCCCTCGTGTGTTGGGTGAGGCGTTGGTGGTGGTGGGCTGGCCTGTGAGATAGAGTGAGGCCTCCTGCCTATGCCCTTGCCCCGTAAGGGGTGTGGCTAGCGCGTCAGCTCAGCTGGCAGCCTGCAGAAGGCTGTGCCAGGGGCTTCCTCAGGAACCGGGTCCTGGGGCGTTGCCCCTTTTGTTTTGCAGCCCACCTCTGAGCGCCGCTAATGCTTCTGTTTCCTCCTTTGTCGTTACCAGGGCTCAGGCCCCGGCGCGGCAGTCCCAGGCAGCTCCGGCGTGGGCGCCCCCAGGCAGTTCACACGGCAAAGAATCACCCGGGTCAACCTCAGGGACCTCATATTTTGTTTAGAAAATGAGCGCGAGACAAGCCATTCACTGTTGCTCTACAAAGCATTCCTTAAGTAACACAGGACAAGTCGCCTGGGGACAGTTTTATATATTTGGAGATTACGCCTTTTTGTAACAAGCAAATGGGATATTGTTTAAAAACAGCCACCTCTTTACAACGGAACAGTTTTATATTCCTGTTTCTAAATGAGCTCTTCAGCGTGGAAGAACCGTTTCTGTAGCAGAGAGACACAAAGGCCTGCGGATGCTCCTAAAGGACAGCCAAACCTGACTCATCCTTGACTGAGTGGCCTTCCTGCCAAACAAGCCATATATAAAGACTGATGGAATCGTTTAGCAAATAACTAGCTGCCCTCTGTCAACTTGTAGCAGTTCTTTCATTGTCTGTGCATTTTGGTTGGGTTCGGTTCCGCTTGCCATGTTGCTGTATGTCGACAGCCAGTGACCTCATTTCACTTATTTTTGTTGCAGTCAGTTGGCAAAGCCAACTGAGTTTTAGACTATTTATCTTCCTGGCTTTTCTCCGCTCCAAATTCTCCAGGAACACACAAGTCATCGCCGTCACGTGGAGTGTGGGTGCGTTTCTGCTTAGTATAGGTCGGGGCCCGGCATGGGGGTCCCTCCCGAATGTGTTCAGCATCTGTACAAATGAATTTTATTTGCTACAGTTTGTGAAGCTGTAAAGTTAAAGGAAATGGAAACCTTTTCAGCATAAATATATTTTACTTGCACTGTGTTTTTTTAGCTAAAAGTGAAAACTTAGATAAAATAAAATCAGAGTTGAGAAGAATCATCAAAAGACTGTTTCTCAGTGTGAATCAAGTGTTGAAAAATGGTTGGTGTATTTTGTCAGTAATTGTACATAATTTTTGGCACATAACATAAAATGGCTATGTAAACTATAATTATTTTGCTAAGAGACTGTATGCAAGCTGTGGGCAGACTTTACAGACGTCCAGAGCAAAGTCCCTTCTTTGTACCTATTTTTTTATTACAAATATACTAATTGGTTCTTTATATTTTCAGAGGTTATTGTATTAAATTGTCTATTGATAGTACTTTTATGACTGTAAATATTTTGGCTTTCTCCGTGTGAATTCTCACGTTAGACATGAATTCTTGCGTGTGAACTGAACGCTGATCAGTATTTTTTATCCACACCTGAGAACTGTTACACTTTTATTTTCTCTTTTAGGAAATCCCTGTCTTTCCATTTTTTCATGTACATTTTGCACAGTTACTTGTTCATATGTAAATATTTTACTTTCAAAAATGAAGTTTTTAATTGCTATTGTTTTATATAGGATTGAAAGAAAATTAACTCCTTTATTAAAAACAAATTTATCTGTATCTGTCTCGCCTGGTTTTCTTAGTGTCTTAGTTTTGATAGTGCTTCTAGAAACTTGGTTCTGGCCCTGCCAGAGTGTTTGTCTGGGACTTAAACCCAGTGACGGCCCAGCAGCCGTGGAGCCTGGGGCTGGAGGCCGAGACTGTCCCCTGCTGCCTGCTGACCTGGCTGGGGACGTGGGTGGAGTTCTGCAGCGGGGACAGAGCTGGGGAGACAGAAACACACCCTGCTGAGCCTGGATTCAGATGACCCTGGTCCTGGCACAGACCCACAGTCACTCTGTGTTGCGGGGTGTGCCCAGGGGTTCCCACTTCCCAGGGGCACACGTCACATGGGAGGCTCAGCTGTCCGAGCCACAGGACAAGCTGCCCTTTCAGGGCCTCGGAGGCTAGTGCTGTGACCAGAGCTGGTCCTGGACCCTCCTCAGCTACACCCGTGGGGACCTCGTGGCCAGGCAGGTGGGTTTACAGGACACGCTGCAGAACACGGTCCTTGCTTCACCTGCGGCTGTGGTGATAGGCTGCAGGGTAGGCGCCCTCGGCTCAGTCCTGGAGGCTGGAGGCCTGGGACCCAGCCTTGCCTGCCAGCCGCAGGGGCGCTGGTTCAAAACAGGGAGCAGCCTGTCTGCACCCGTGCGGGATGACCGAAGCTCAGCAGACTGCCCAGGTGCCGGGAGGGGTGGCGGCCACACTCCACACTGCTGGGGCGTTGTCGGGAATGGCATTTTCTTGAGTTGAACACACATTTGCCACAAGATCCAGGGGTTCGCACCAGGAACGTCCAGACAGGCCTTCAGGGCGGTGCTCAGAGGCGGAGGACAACCGAGGACCCTACAGCAGGTGAGCAATGAAGCAGATTATGGTCTGAGCTCAGAGAGGCCAGCCCCCAGGGCTCCACGCAGGGCAGGGACAGTCGGGGGTGACTGTCAAGGACACAGAGAGCAGCATGCTGGGGGGGGTAGATGGGGCAGTAACACTTAGGGCCAGGAACTTTGTGCTTTCAAAACTCTGGGCCTCTTGATAGCAGTGCCGTCCACTCCCCGCTTACGAATACCACAGGATCCCAGACCAGTGGAGCTGTTCCGCATCTACTGCAGTTTTGTTTTTTTTTTCTGGGTAGACTCCAGCAAGCCTGTTTGTAACCCTTGATCCCTGAGCCTGGACAGCTGGGAGGTAATGCCGAGGGGCGATAGGGGCCCCAGCTGCCTCTAGTCTACTTGTTAAATGTTCAAGTGAGGTCCCCTGGTCAGTCGGTTCTGCGCTTCTGGCCTATTTCAGGATTTAAATACCAATGTATCATTGTTAGCTGAAAAGAAATGAAAACCAAGTCCCTACCCTACCCCCCACTGGTCTCTTCTGAAATTTGGGGCAGCAGGCAAAGGACAATTCAAAAAAGCCCAAACAGCTGGGCACTGGTGGCTCATGCCTGTAATCCCAACTGCTCTGGAGGCTGGGATCAAGAAATTCCATACAGGAATGGGTTCATTTCCAATTAAGCAAAAAACCAGAAGTGGAGCTGTGACTCAAGTGGTAGAGTGCTAGCCTTGAGTGAAAAAGCCCAGTCTTGAGTTCAAGCCCCATGCTTGGCACACGTACACATACAAAAACCTACCACAACAACTACCAAAGACCAACAACAAAATGACCCCAAAGCCCATCGATCACTAGAGTCACCGTGCACCTGTGAGGCTCCACAGGCCCCGTGGGTCTTCAGCGTGTGGGCCTGCCTTCCCAGAGGCCTGAGGGAGTCACAGGCACATCGGACCGCAGTGTTTTGATTCACGCGTGACTTGTGGCGCTGGGTGCGTGTGGTGCTATTGGAGGTTTCAGTTCAGGGCCTCCTGCTTGCTAGGTAAGCGATCCACCACTTGAGCCATGCCCCGGCTCTTTCACGTAGCATCTTGCGCTTTTGCTGGGCTCAGTTCTCACCACCTTACCAGCTGGGGTTACAGGAGGGAACCACGGTACCTGTTAGAGTATATTAAACTTTGCCAGAAAACCACGCAGACATCCAGGAACAAAGAACAAAGAAAAGGTTTATTGCCAATACAGGGGCCGGCAAGACCTCTTCTCACAAGGGAGAAGTGAGAAGCAGCGCCGGCCATTGTCAGAGGTGACCTATATAACCTACTGAGGCTAGGAGGGGCTGGAAGGGGTGAGGAGGTGGAGACCTTGGTGTGGAAGTGAGGTCCAGGGGCTTCATCGTGGTGGGTCAGGAATAATGGCTGCTGTCCAAGTAGAGATAAGGCTCCCTGCAGCTGCCCAGACCTGAAGGTCACTCTAAGGAGCTCTTGCTGCTTATATGGTGGCAGCTGCCCAGAGAAGGGAAAGGGGGCTGGCTGGAGGCTGATGATTGACTGCCTTGACTACATAGGCCTGGTGTTGCCTGGGAGAAGAGCATGTAAAACTGGAGAGAGGAAGGAGCGAGCTAAGCTGTGGGAAGGAGCTCATTGGACTCACAGGTTAGGGTTCGTGGCTTGTGACTCTTCTGTCCGCCTGGTTGCCCTGGAGACAAGTGAGCAGGGTCCCATCAGTGAAGGCATCTGTGCCACCTGCCGAAGCGTCTACCCCGCCCGCCTGGGCCTGCCCTGAGCCCTGCTCTGGCTCAGCACAAGGGATGCAGTGAATGCTTTTAAATTTAATTCTGAGAAGCGTTGTTTCTCTCCATAGTAAGTCACCAAAACATCTGCGGTGTGAGCCTCTGCTGCTTAGTCTGTGTCACATAGCGGGAGGGAGTTCAAGGGACTTCCCAAGGAGGAGCCTGTGTGGGGTCGCCCGCATGGGCATTCTGGGTACTTCACTGGGCCCTGTGCAGATGGAACCCAGCTTACCTGTGGCTCAGCCACCGCCCTCTGCCTGGCTTGGCAGCCAGGGACGCGCAGGCAGGTTCAGCCTCTCCGACAGTGCCCAACAGCCTGTGGCGCACCCTAGCAGGGACAATGTCAGGGTGCATCTGAGCTTACGTGGCAATGGGTTCAGGGGGTTGCTGAGGCGTCCACGCTGGCCAGGTCCAGCCACCACCTGCATTGCAGGTGAGTCTGTCGACACTTGGCTGAGCGCTAGGTGGCTCTGTCCAGTGCAGGCCTCTGAGCGGATGCCTCGGAGTCTCCTCGGGGGCACAGGACAGCAGCCTGTGTCCAATGAAGGGGCCCAAGAGACAGTCCTGAGCCTCAGGACGCCAGCCCTCTGCCCGGGAACTGGGAGGGTCTTTACCAGGTTATCTGCCCCCTCCCAGGGCCTCTCCCCAGGAGGCTGATGACAGGAGTATACCCCCAGGAGGACCTGTCCCAGACACAGCAGTTGCCTAATTGTGAATATAATTAGGCGTTCAGTACCTTCAAAATTAGCAAGTGGCTAATTGTGCCTACAATTATCAGCTGCGCCCATAATTGTAATTCACCGGGTAAGTGATTTTTTGTTAGGAAAGTAACTGTGGATGCACTGTGAGCCTGCCCTCCGAGGCCGCTGCGCCCTCTCTCACGCCTTTGGTTTTCCTTTCTTCAATACTGGGGTTGAGCTCTGGGCTTTGGGCTTGCTAGGCAGGTGCTTTACCACTTGAGCCACTCCTCCTTCCTTTTTGTGTTGTTTATTTTTAATTAATTTATTTGTTTTTTTTATTTTTATTTTTGGTCGGTCGTGGGCCTTGAACTCTGGGCCTAAGCACTGTCTCTCAGCTCTTCAGCTCAAGGCAAGCACTCTACTGCTTGAGCCACAGCACCACGTCCGGTTTCTGGTGGTTTATTGGAGATCAGGGTCTCATGGACTTTCCCGCCCAGGCTGATTTTGAACCGTGATCCTCAGATCTCAGCCTCCTGAGTAGCTAGGATGACAGGCGTGAGCCACCGGCAGCCAGTGGGGGAACCACTTTGAGGGTCACTTTTACAACCTTCCTTGTGCAGCGTGCAGAGGTCAGAAAGGTGGAGTGTGAACGGGTTTTGTTTATTCTGCTTCCTCTGAGTTGGAACCGTGCAGCGGCAGGTGCGCAGCACAGACGTGCCAGCGCCAGTATGTGCGGGTTTCCTGAGCCGTACCACAGGGGCAGTCAGCCCCTGCGATGCCGGAAGAAAACAAGCCAGGGCAGGGACTACTTAAAACAGGGCTTTATTTAGTCCTTACTCCGCTTCAGAACACAGCAATCCCGAAGGCTGCTGTTCTGTCTGCAACCAAGACCACCTGGCACTAAAAACACACGGAGAACATCCACCCTCTTCCCTTTTTTTTTCCTTTTTGTTTTTCGGTACAAAATGATACAAACAACAATACAAAATAGTTGTGCTGTTGACAATTACAAAAATGTTGGAACATTTGTCTACGGGCGCAATGCTCAGAGTTGCGGTGTGAACACATCACGCTCTGGTATCTTTCCCAAAACCATGGTCATGCGGCGGCTACACATTTGTCCATTTCAAAAAGAAACATGCAGAAAAAATCAGAACAAAAAAAAGGAGAGAAAGGAAAAGTAAAATGCGTCCCAAGTATTCACAGATGTGTTTCCCACAGGGCCAGCCGCAGGAGTGGGCAGTGCACGCACACACACACACACGCGCGCGCGCCCGCCGCCCGCACAGCTGCTCCACCGGCGCTCTGAGCAAGGAGACGGTGCCTTGAGCTTTTGGTGTTTCCTTTTAGCTTTGACAGAAATGGAGACTCTCCCTCCCTCCACTTTTTACCTTGGAGAGAACAGAGTTGATCATGTATTCAGCTAGGGAAACGGAGGCATCTCGGAGGGCCTGACGCTTGGCTGCTATTCTGACACTTTGGTGGTGGGAGACCTAGAATTTTGGATGTGCTGAAAGACACAAGGAAGAGAAAACCTGCTGGCTCGGAGCTGGGTGCAGAGGCTGACCGCGGCCGGGGTGTCTTTGGCACGCCACTCAGTAGTGCAGGATTCTCTTAAATTCCCTAAGGGAATGAAACCGGCTGCTCCCGACCGCAGACATGGCCTATCTACAAGCTACAGAAGAGAGACGTTTGACACTGACTGTACGCTTGCCTAACGCTAACTCGTTGGCCTCAGAACTCTGTTCTGAGAGGGGTCTGGCAGGGTGGGGAACCCTCTCTGTCTCTGGTCCCAGGGGCTGATGGGGATGTGGGCTCAAGGGGAAGCTGTTCAGATGGAAGCCACACACACGTTCTGCTAGCTGCTGCTATAGCCCCAGCCTGCGCGATTTAGAGGAAATACAGGGGACCCTGGCTGGATGCTCCTCCGGCTGGCGCAGCAACCTTGGCCTGCACCATTTAGAGAAGTTGGGGAGGGGGGCTTGGCAGTGACACGGGTGTGGGGGAGGTGAGGAAGGGGAGCAGGGAAGCGGCGAGATGTCCCACCCCATAGCTGGTACGATTAAGTTCCTCCTGTCCAGGGGGATACAAGGACGCCTTGAGTTTTCAGAGGAAAAGAATGCATGCTGCCTCACTTTTAAACACACTTCCAACAATCCATGCACACCTCTCACTGAAGCAGGGACTTCCCCAACAACCTAGAAAATTCCAGCTCCCATCCTCCAGCCCTGACCACAGCAATCCCTCGACTGGCCACGCCCTTCAGACACTCAGGGCCATCCTGGTTGGCTGCTGGCCCTGAGTGATTTGCATAGCATAACTTAGAACCCGACATCCCCCTCTAGTTCTCTGTGGACACACCGGGAGGGCAGCGCCTGGAAGCCACGGCTCTCACCCCCCCCCCACAGGCACCGGAGGACAGAGTGGACAGCTCAGCTCTGGAGAGGAGGAAGCGCTCTGATGTCCAATGGGACGCACCTGTGACTTTGCCACCCTTGCCAGTCTACCCAGGTGCGTGTTTGTGACCAGTGCTTGGAGAGAAGCACTGGATGGAGCCCAGGTGGGGAACCTGCTGCCCCTTGGCATGGCCCACCTTCAGCACCTTTGTGCCCGCCAGCAGCAGCTACGGGCTGGGCTTCTGTCCTTCGCGGCGCTGGGCGCGCTGTCTCCCCAGGGGAGGGGAAGGGGGAGCTCTGACACCAAGGCCTCCGGGTACCGGCTGCCGTCCCCTCCCCGGGCCTGGAAAATGCCTCAGCACGGGTGCCTCTGATGCCGCCTGCCCCTGCCCTGGCTGGGACACGTGCACAGACACGAGGTCGGTCTCCTCATCCAGAGGAGCGCGTGGCTTCGCGTTCTGGGGGAGGGGGTGGGCTGGGGTGGGAATTGGACACGCCCGCCACACAGTGTGGCCTTGGTCAGATCACCCGTGGCGAGCAGAGCCAGCTCGGGAGAGACACGGGGAAGCAGTGGGGATGATGTGTGGCCTGTGGACACAGGTACAGAGGGGGG